>NC_053389.1:213728098-214028098 GCF_905171765.1 Bufo bufo
TTCTCCCCAACCTGAAAATCCATCCCCTTAGAATATTTCTTATTTGCTTTGATTTTTTGACTATTTCTAGCTTTTTCTAGGTTCGACTGAACCCGAGCCCAAACTGTGCACAGTTCTGATGAGACCTTATCCGTCTCGGGGTTAGAAGAGGAGACGAATGACCCAGAATGAAAACGAGGATGGAAACCGTAATTACAAAAGAATGGGGAGACACCAGTGGAGGAATTAACATGGTTGTTTATTGAAATTCTGGCAAAGGAAGGTACTTAACCCACAATTGTTGATCATCGGAGACGTATGACCTGAAAAACTGTTCCACAGACTGATTAAGTCGTTCCGTCTGCCCGTTACTCTCAGGATGATAGGCAGACGAGAAAGACAATGAGATTTGGCACCTCTGACAGAAGGCTCTCTAAAATCTAGGCACAAAGTGGACACCCCTATCAGATACAATTGTGACGGTAACGTAAACTACACACAGGGGGGAGGATAGTGACCACTGCGCTCCACCCTCACCCCTGGCCCTGCCTACTTGCCTCGCAAGTCCTAATGACAGGGGACAACTAGACGGCAGTCCCTAACTTAGGATACGTGCTGGGAAGACAGACAAGACAAATAACGGAACATGAACGGACCGGGTCAATACCTAGAGAGCTACGCAGTACTAAGGAATGAGCAGAGAATAGTCAAGAAAAGCCGAGGTCAAATACCAGGAGAGAAACTAAGTACAACAGGAGTCCGCAAAGAATCGTCAGGTGGAAGCCGGGGTCAGGATACCAGGAGAGATGCGCAGTACAGGAGGAGCAGGCAGAGAATCGTCAGGGAACACAGGATCAGGTAAGTATGCAGGAACAAAACAATCACCAGATACCTAAAATTAACAGGCAACCTGTGGCCAGCAGGCTGCCTGTATTTAGAGTGGGGAGTGAGGGTCATGTGACGTGGCCAGCGTCACATGACCGACAGACAGACAAATCGAGCACCGAGTGATCAGCTCGGCGCTCAAGGCAGACCTAGGAGCAGGGAGCCTCTCAGCTAGCAAAGCCGCCCTGGGAACGAGGCCAAACACAGATCCTCGCTCCCGAAGCTAAGCAGCAGGTCTGTGGCTGATGGGAGACCGAGTGCGCCTTTGGCGCCCCGTGACAGTATCCCCCCTTTTACAAGGGGCCACCGGACCCAAGACTTCAGGCGATGGCTTTTCAGGGTGTTCTAAATGAAATTCTCGAACAAGTCTAGGAGCATGAACTTCCCTGGCAGGTACCCAAAATCTCTCTTCAGGTCCATACCCCTTCCAGTGAATCAGGTACTGCAAGGAATTACGCACCTTCCTGACATCCACTATTTTAAACACCACATACTCAACAGCATCATTAACAAGAACCGGCAGAGGCGAGGCTTTTGATGGTACTACTGGTTCAACATATCTTTTAAGTAGAGATTTATGGAACACATTATGAATGTGGAATGACTCGGACAGCTCCAACCTAAACGATACTGGGTTGATAGAAACTTTTAAATTCATAAAGGGAATCAACTCGGTAAAGGAGGAGAGCATATTTAAAAGAAGAAAAACTCCCACAAGAGGACACAGTTTTAAATTAGAGGGGCATAGGTTTAAAAGTAATATAAGGAAGTATTACTTTACTGAGAGAGTAGTGGATGCATGGAATAGCCTTCCTGCAGAAGTGGTAGCTGCAAATACAGTGAAGGAGTTTAAGCATGCATGGGATAGGCATAAGGCTATCCTTCATATAAGATAGGGCCAGGGACTATTAATAGGATTCAGATATATTGGGCAGACTAGATGGGCCAAATGGTTCTTATCTGCCGACACATTCTATGTTTCTATGTTTCTATGTTTCTAATCACCTCCATGATCTAATATCGTCCAATAAAACGAGGAGCAAATTTTTTAGAATCTACCTTGAGAGAGAGATTCTTGGAGGATAACCACACCTTATCCCCAACCAGAAAATTTGCACCCCTTGAACGTTTCCTATTGGCTTTGAGTCTTTGAGAACTTTGAGCCTTTTCTAGGTTCATTTGAACCCGGGCCTAAACTGTGCACAGTTCAGAAGAGAGCCTATCCGCCTCAGGGTTAGAGGAGGAGACGGATGACCCAGAATGAAAACGGGGATGAAACCATGGTTACAAAAGAAAGGGGAGACCCCAGCAGAAGAATTAACACGGTTATTCAAAGCAAATTCAGCCAACGGAAGGTATTTAACCCATAATTGCTGGTCATCAGCAACATACGACCTCAGGAATTGTTCCACAGACTGATTAAGGCGTTCAGTCTGCCTATTACTCTCAGGGTGGTAGGCGGAGGAAAAAGACAACGAAATCTGACATCTTTGACAAAAAGCCCTCCAAAATTTGGACACAAACTGCACACCCCTGTCAGATACAATATTTTCCGGGATACCATGTAACCGTACAATTTCTTTCACAAAAATAGATGCGAGGGTCTTGGCATTCGGGAGTTTAGACAGAGGAATGAAATGAACCATCTTGCTAAACCTATCGACCACTACCCAAACTACAGTCTTACCCTCCGCCGGCGGCAGGTCAGTAATAAAGTCCATCGAGATATGGGACCAGGGTCTACTGGGAATTGGTAGGGGTCGTAGGTTACCAGCAGGGCGAGTCCTAGGTGTCTTAGACCTAGCACAAACCTCACAGGCTGACACGTAGGACTTGACATCCCTAAATAGAGTGGGCCACCAATAGGATCTAGAAACCAGCTCTCTAGTGCCCTCAAAACCAGGTGCTGTGAGTCCCTTTGGCCCTAGAATAATGCCCAGTGTTCAAAGGCCACGTACCCTGAACTCGAAAAGTTCTGAGGACATACTGTAGTTGACTGGCTAACACAGGACACCCAATCTTCTACAGCTTCCGTTCGGAACCATGATGCACCATCCTCCTCCAGCTCAGCTTCGGGCACCTCTCAAGTTACCACTCACCCGCCTGCCGCCACCACCAACACTAGCACCACAGCTGCTTCTCTTGATCTGTCAGAGGAGTTATTTACACATCAGTTGGAAGAAATGAGTGATGTGCAACCATTATTGCCAGAGGATGTAGATAACAGGGATATGTCTCAGTCAGGCAGCATTACACACATGGACATACGGTGTGATGATGATGATGTTGTACCCGCTGCTGCTTCCTTTGCTGAGTTGTCAGATACAAGTGAAGCGGTTGATGATGATGATGTGTCCGTGGATGTCACGTGGTTGCCCGCTTGAAGAGAAGAAGAACAGGGGAAAGTTCAGATGGGGAGACAGAGAGGAGGAGGAGACAAGTTGGAAGCACGGGGAGGTCGTCGCAAGTAGCTAGTGGCACAGTCAGACAGCATGCATCGGCACCCGGGGTCAGCCAGACAGCACGCCAATCAAAGCATGCTGTTGCCACCACCAGAATGCCGTCACTGCAGAGCTCAGCAGTGTGGCATTTTTTTTGTGTGTCTGCCTCTGACAACAGCGATGCCATTTTCAACCTGTGCCAAAAGAAACTGAGTCGTGGGAAGTCCAACACCCACCTAGGTACAACTGCTTTGCGAAGGCACATGATCTAAAATCACAAACGCCTATGGGATCAACACATGAGTACAAGCAGCACACAAACTCAAAGCCGCCATCCTCCTCCTGGTCCAGCATCTTCAGCCACGTCAACCACTGCTGTCCTCCTTGCCCCCTCTCAACCATCCGCCACTCCGTCTCTCGCCTTGAGCAGCTCCTGCTCACCTGCCCACAGTCAGGTGTCTGTCAAGGACATGTTTGAGCGTAAGAAGCCAATGTCACAGAGTCACCCCCCTGCCCGGCGTCTGACAGCTGGCTTGTCGGAACTCTTAGCCCACCAGCTTTTACCATACAAGCTGGTGGAGTCTGAGGCCTTCAAAAAATTTGTAGCTATTGGGACACCGCAGTGGAAGGTACCCGACCGAAATTTCTTTTCACAAAAGGCAATCCCCAACCTGTACTCTATTATGCAAAAGGAAGTCATGGCATGTCTGGCACACAGTGTTGGGGCAAGGGTCCATCTGACCACTGATTCCTGGTCTGCAAAGCACGGTCAGGGCAGGTTTATCACCTACACTGCGCATTGGGTAAACCTGCTGACGACTGCCATGCATGTAATGCGTGGCTCTGCAGAGGAGTTGGTGACACCGCCACGACTTGCAGGCAGGCCTGCTGCCACCTCCTCTACTCCTCCTACTCCATATTCTTTGATAACCTCCTCGGCTGAGTCCTCTTCTGCTGCTGCGTCGTGCTCCACATCAACTGCACCCCCCCCCCCAGCTCCCCAGGGGCTATTCCACATCCCGGATACGACAGTGTCACGCCGTCTTGGGGTTGACTTGCCTGAAAGCAGAGAGTCACACCGGACCAGCACTCCTGTCCACCCTGAACGCACAGGTGGATCAGTGGCTGACTCCGCACCAACTGGAGATCGGCAAAGTGGTGTGTGACAACGGAAACAATTTGTTGGCGGCATTGAATTTGGGCAAGTTGACACATGTGCCGTGCATGGCACATGTGTTAAATCTGATTGTACAACGCTTTGTGCATAAGTACCCAGGCTTACAGGACGTCCTCAAGCAGGCCAGGAAGGTGTGTGGCCATTTCAGGCGTTCCTACACGGCCATGGCACACTTTTCAGATATCCAGCGGCGAAACAACATGCCAGTGAGGCAATTGATTTGCGACAGCCCGACACATTGGAATTCAACACTCCTAATGTTCGACCGCCTGCTCCAACAAGAAAAAGACGTCAACAAGTATTTGTATGACCGGGGTGCTAGGACAGCCTCTGTGGAGCTGGGAATTTTTTTGCCACGTTACTGGACGCTCATGCGCAATGCCTGTAGGCTCATGCGTCCTTTTGAGGAGGTGACAAACCTAGTCAGTCGCACTGAAGGCACCATCAGCGACATCATCCCATTTGTTTTCTTCCTGGAGCGTGCCCTGCGAAGAGTGCTGGATCAGGCCGTAGATGAGCGTGAAGAGGAAGAGGAAGAGTTGTGGTCACCATCACCACCAGAAACAGCCTTATCAGCATCGCTTGCTGGACCTGCGGCAACGCTGGAAGAGGAGTGTAAGGAAGAGGAGTCAGAGGAGGAATGTGGCTTTGAGGAGGAGGAGGACCAACCACAGAAGGCATCCCAGGGTGCTCGTTGTCACCTATCTGGTACCCGTGGTTTTGTACGTGGCTGGGGGGAAGAACAGACCTTCAGTGAGATCAGTGAGGACGAGGAACGGGACATGAGTAGTTCGGCATCCAACCTTGTTCAAATGGGGTCTTTCATGCTGTCGTGCCTGTTGAGGGACCCTCGTATAAAAAGGCTGAAGGAGAACAACCTGTACTGGGTGGCCACGCTACTAGACCCCCGGTATAAGCAGAAAGTGCCTGAAATGTTACTGAATTACCGGAAGTCATAAAGGATGCAGCAGTTCCAAAATAAATTAAAAAGTATGCTTTAGACAGCGTATAACGATGATGTCACAGCACAATGGGAATCTAACAGGGGAAGAGGTGAAAGTAATCCTCCTCCTACCACGACCACGCCGGCAAGGACAGGACGCTTTACAGACGTGTTGTTGATGGAGAACATGCAGAGCTTTTTCAGTCCTACGCATCGCCACAGCCCTTCGGGGTCCACCCTCAGAGAACGACTCGAACGACAGGTAGCAGACTACCTCGCCTTAACTGCAGATATCGACACTCTAAGGAGCAATGAACCCCTTGACTACTGGGTGTGCACCTGTGGCCTGATTTGCGATAGAACTTCTGGCCTGCCCCGCTTCAAGTGTCCTGTCAGAAAGGACCTTCAGTGCAGCAGGAGGTTTTGTCACTGAGAAGAGAAGTTGCCTAGGTCAAAAAAGTCTAGATTACCTCACCTTTATTAAGATAATTGAGGCATGGATCCCGAAGGGACTGACAGTGGTCGATACATTTGACTAAAAAAGGCCTGATGAGATGAGCTGCCTTGGGCTAAAAATGGTCCACACGCTGCTGTATTTTATCTCTGCATGCCGGATGACTTGCGTGACTTATCCGCCACCAACTAGGGTTCAAGCCGCAATGTTTTAGTGCACTTTCTCAGCGGCTGCAACAATACCAAATTTTTCAGGCATGTGTACATGCCTAATTTTTCTGGCCTCTGGTGCTGCACTGTGGCTGCAAAAACCAAACTAAGAAAAAAGGCACATACATGTGTCAATTCCCCTTCGTGATCGTTACCTTGTTGTGTTGAAGGGGCGTGCGTATCACAATGAAGCGACCACCTCTATGAGTGTGTTGGCAAAGGCAATGTTGGCAAACCCCAGATGAGATAAGGTTGTTGCTTCATTGTGAACAGACCAAAAGCGATCGGCTGGATAATTTTGCATAGAAAAAACATTAATTTTCTTTGTGATCATCTAAGGTGATCATTAAAGCCTACTAGGCCAACAATGGGCCCACACTGCAGAATCATTGTTTTCTGGGTCACTTAACCGTCACTGAACTACCTCAGAACGACCATAGGCTTTGAAAACCCCCCATCGCCTGCAATCTCCCAAACATGCGCACGAGCACAGTCATCACTACACCAAGATTGACGCATAGAGGAATAAAATTTATGTCATGAGTGTGTCAACTATTGACAACTCTTTGCGGTTGTCTAAAATCTATTCCATACACGTCCCCGTACGCGCAGTGCCCCAAATTGGAAGTAAGAGGACTGACCAAGCATCTTTTTCCATCTCCCGGTTCCTAAAATCTATTCCATACACGTCCCCTGATAGGGGACGTAACAGGGATTAAACTGATAGGAATAGTACTACTTAACATACCACTCATATTGGGATTGCACAGTACATTGCACGGCGCACGCGCAGTGCCCCAAATTGGAAGTAAGAGGAACGACCAAGCATCTTTTTCCATCTCCTGGTTCCTAAAATCTATTCCATAGACCGGCCCCTGATAGGGGACAAAACAGAGATTAAACTGTTAAGAACAGATTTTTTTCAATAAAAAAAAAAGAGGACAGTCTCTGCGCAGCTGGGTATTTTTTGGCCACGTTACTGAACGCTCATGCACAATGGCTGTAGGCTCATACGTCCTTTTGCGGAGGTGACAAACCTGGTCAGTCAAACCCAAGGCAACATCATCGACCTCATCCCATATGCGTTTTTTCTGGAGCGTGCCCTGCGAAGAGTGCTGGATCAGGCCGTAGATGAGCATGAAGAGGAAGAGTTGTGGTCACCATCACCACCAGAAGCAGCCTTGTCGTCGTCGATTGCTGGACCTGCGGCAACGCAGAGAGAGGAGTCTGAAGAAGAGGAGTCAAAGGAGGAAGGTGGCTTTGAGGAGGTGGAAGACCAAACACAGCAGGCGTCCCAGGGGGCTTGTTGTCACCTTTCAGGGACCCTTGGTGTTGTACGTGGCTGGGTGGAGGAAGAGACCTTTAATGACGTCAGTGAGGACAAGGACGGGACTAGCTTGGTATCCAACCTTGTGCAAATGGGGAGTTTGCGGTTGTGCAAATGGACCGTTTGCGGTTGTTTGCAGTGCGTTAAACGGGGAGTTTGGTCTGTCATAGTTTGGTCTGTCACTGTGAAGCGGGCGTAACCCTTACACTACCTGATCGATACAACATCATACCTGATGTTTTAAAGCACGTTATTCCAAACAATTTAGGAATGTTAGGTGATTTATGCCCTTTATGGATTAAAACCTGACTCTGCGTCAACTACGTAATTTTCCATGGGAGTTTTGACATGGATCCTCCTCCGGCATGCCACAGTCCAGGTGTTAGTCCCCTTGAAACAACTTTTCCATCACTATTGTGGCCAGAAAGAGACCCTGTGGGTTTTAAAATTCACCTACCTATTGAAGTCTATGGCAGTTCGCCTGGTTCGCGAACATTTGTGAAAATTCGCGTTCGCCGTTCGCGAACGGAAAACTATATGTTCACAACATCTCTATTTACTAATAGGTCTTTAAGATTTTCTGACAAACCTGACCTGAACTGGCTTTTAAGGGCTGGTTTATTCCAGCCAGAGGGAACACACCATCGCCTGAACTGGGTGCAATACTCTTCAGCAGGTTGATCTCCCTGTACCAAAGCTTTAAGAGCGGTTTCAGCTACCATGGCCCTGTCAGTTTCATCATACAAGATTCCCAGGGCCTGAAAGAACCCCTTGACGGAACTGAGACAACTAGCGTCAGAAGGCAAGGATCCTGTAATCAGGAGATAACTATGCCCACTCATTGGCTCTCATAGCCGGATGACAAGGGGTGTATTCTCAAATAAAGCTTACAGTTTTCTTTGAAAGAAAGAAACTTTTTATGGTCACCAGAAAATGGTTCCAGAAGCTTAATCTGGGGCTCTATATGATGACTAGATACATGCGGAGTGGAGGCACTCTGTTCTGACTCATGTAAATGGGGTTTCTCCCCTAATTCCGGAGCCATCTGAGTCAAATTAGAAACATGCTCTGTCAGGGTAACCAGTGGATTCCTGGTAACAGTGGTAATTTGGGCCTGTTATTTTGTCACACACACAGGGGGTGGGGGAGTGACCACTGAGCTCAACCCGCACCCCTGTTCCTGTCTACTTGCATCGCAATTCCTAGTGACAAGGGACAACTGGTCGACAAACCCTCAGCTAGGATAACTGCAGGAAAGACAGACAATACATGCAACAGAGTAGTCAAACAAGCCGCGTCAGAAACCAAGAGAGCTGCATGGTACCAGAGGAGCAAGCAGAGGATTGTCAGGAGAAGCCGAAGTCAGAACCAGGAGGAAACGCCAAGACCAAAGGATGAGACAGACGGGTAATCTGAAGACAAGCAGAAGCAACAAACCGGGTAAGTAATATCGCTGGAAGGACCTCAATAACAGTCAATCTGTGGCCAGCAGATTGCCTGTTTAAATAGGGCGCTAGTGGAGTCATGTGACGTGGCCGGCGTCACATGACTCCTGAGTTCCAATACAGCCGAGGGCCGAGTGATCAGCTCGGCACTCAGCCCCAGTGTGGTTACCATGGGAACGGGTGACGCCGGGAACGCTGATGACGCGAGCGCGCCTCGGCTGTCCCCGCCTCCTGGAACCACGCACAGAGCGCATCGTAACACCAGCTTGATATAAATCTAGCAGAACAATGAATGAAGAGATCTCTGGATCCTTGTGAGGTACAGGGCTAATCCTTTAAATGATAAATGACCCCCTATGTCTGCAAATTGCAGACCACAGACCTAGTTACAACAATGGCTCTGCAAATAAAATGCAGATGGCACACGTACCACATCACTATTTTGTGGATCTGCAATTTGCGGACCGCAAAACAGAAGAAATTGTGTGCATGAGCCTATAATGCCATGAACATATCTTCATTCCTTTATTTCCGTGCTTGTATCAGCCATACATGGCAAAGATATGTCTCTTTTAATCAATCAGCTGCTAATTTCTGACAGCTTTTGCAATTGTGGATCTCATCATGCAGTTTTCCTCCTTCAGTTGAAAAGCTGCTACTTTGCTTATTGTGACATTATGTACATTTCATGTTTTGTATGTTTCTGCACTTAGTATTACATCAGCGGCTGGATGTAAAATTTATTCAATCATCTTGATAAGACCTTGTCAGTAAATACAATGTGACACATGCATTTTTCTCCTGGGTTCTAGATGTCATACACTTTTAATTAGTAGTACTATTATTCCCACATGTCTGTCAGAAACTGCAACAGAGCTGAATGATGTGTAGACAAGTAGACATTTACTAGGCAAGCCAATGAACAGAGATGTTTTTTACCTGCCAGTAATTATATAGCTGCTCAAAAACGGATAGTTAAAATTTGTCCTTGTCTCAACTTTAGGAAGAGTAATGCAAGACAAACAGGTTTTACTTATGCGTATATAAAACCGCAGATGTCATTTACAGGGGTTGTGTCAAGGATGAAAGTCACCTATCCACAGGATAGGAGCGTATTAAATTATTGGTGGAGATCTGACCACTGGGACCCTCACTGATCCTGAGAGCAAGAATCCCATGTTCCCATCCTGATGGAGCAGCAAGTCGAGTATTTAACCTGCCACTCCATTCATTCCCTATAGGCAGGGCTTTTTTTCTGGCGGAACGCACCGAAATGGCGTTCCGCCACCTTTTGACATCGCAGCCTGCCATGCTCCAGCATCGCAGGCTGCGATGTATCAGCAGGGAGGGACTGGGAGGAGGAGCTGGGGGCCGGTGCGTTCACTGTGCTCCGGCCCCGCCGCTCCAGTACAGTTATAAAATGTGTAATTCAATTAATAATGATTCATGCGGCCCCCTCTGTAGTATAACATTCAATATATCCTACTCACAGGGCTACTGTTATAACCTAATGCGTCACGTGCCTGCGCCACCTGCTTCATTCATAAAGTAGGCCGGGCAGGCACGTGACGTCAGTCAGTCACGCTGCCGCTCGTCTGCCCGGCCGGCCTGCATTACGATATAACAGTAGCCCTGTGAGTAGGATATATTGAATGTTATACTATAGAGGGGGCAACATGAATAATTATTAATTGAATTACACATTTTATAACTGTACTGGAGCGGCAATGGGGGGTCTGTGGATGGCACTGTTATGGGGTGGGGGGGTCTGTGGATGGCACTGTTATGGGGTGGGGGGGTCTGTGGATGGCACTGTTATGGGGTGGGGGGGGGGTCTGTGGATGGCACTGTTAAGGGGTGGGGGGGTCTGTGGATGGCACTGTTAAGGGGGGGTTTGTGGATGGCACTGTTATGGGGTGGGGGGGTCTGTGGATGGCACTGTTATGGGGTGGGGGGGTCTGTGGATGGCACTGTTATGGGGTGGGGGGGTCTGTGGATGGCACTGTTATGGGGTGGGGGGGTCTGTGTATGGCACTGTTATGGGGTGGGGGGGTCTGTGGATGGCACTGTTATGGGGTGGGGGGTTCTGTGGATGGCACTGTTAAGGGGGGGTCTGTGGATGGCACCGTTATGGGGTGGGGGGGTCTGTGGGTGGCACTGTTATAGGATGGGGGGGTCTGTGGATGGCACTGTTATAGGATGGGGGATCTGTGGATGCCATCCACAGATCCCCCATAACAGTGCCATCCACAGATCCTCCACCCCATAACAGTGCCATCCCCAGATCCCCCATTAACAGTGCCATCCCCAGATCCCCCATTAACAGTGCCATCCCCATCTGGGGGGTTTCTTTGCTGGGCTGGACTTTTATAGCCCCCCCCAAATTTTACTTGCATCCCTGTTCTCTAAAGGGGCGGTTTTAGGGGGCGGTCCTAGGGGTGGGTAGGGGCGTGGCCAGGGAGGGGGGGTGAGTTCCACCACCTTTTCTCTGAGAAAAAAAGCCCTGCCTATAGGACTCCTGGGAATAGCCAAGCACTGTACTCGGCATGCTGTTACTGGTACTTGGGACCTCCATTCTCGGGATTAGTGCGAGTCCCAGCAGTCGGTCCCCCAACGATCAGCTAGTTGTCCCCTATCCTGTGGATACATTATTATTTTCATGCATGCCACAACTCATTTTTTTATTTATTTATAATCACATTTATTAATGCTGGAGTATAATCAGAGTGATATTGAAATATATAGATCTCTGTATTGGGGGGGGGGGGGAACAACACAAAAAGAAGAACTAGAACATTCCTCATAAAAAAAAAAAAGAATTAATACTAAAATAAACATCTGGTGACAGGACAAGTCATATACACAGCCCACAAAAAAGTATCCTGCCTCCAATATCCTCAAATCAAACTGCCTAAAAGGAAATCTCTTAGTTGTCAATAGCTGAGATTGGTTGCTCATTATTCAGTTTGTTAAAAGTGGTCAATTGTGTAAAAAAGATGGTGTTCTTCTTGGAACAGTAAATAGTGATTGTGGAAGGCTATGTTCGAAGCAGCTCTATTAAGGAAAGCCAAGAGACATATGCTGACAAGTACGAAGGAACAAAACCACCAGCTAAGCATTGTATTCAGAGTCTGGTTAGAAATGGCATTGAACTGGCTCTGTTGCAAACATGAAGAAACCGAGGCCTCCATTGATCAGGACATCTGAAGTTGTACATGAAATTCAGTAGCGGATTGCAAGTAGCCCCCAAAAATCAACTCGAAGACTGTGTCAGCAAGTTGGTATATCACGATTGACGTGTCAACGAGTGCTGAAATCTATGAACCTGAAACCGCACCGAATAATGTCTGTGCAGTAATTGAAAGAGTCTGACAAAGGTAAAAGCGTAAATTACTGGACTTCATTGCTGACTATGGTTGCTGACAGACATTTGGACCCATTGCAGTACTTCATGACGGATGAAGCTTGATTTCCTTTATCAGGTGATGTAAATTTCCAGAATATGAGATACTGATCGGCTGAAAATCCTCATTTGACTCACGAAACACCACTTCACAGCCAGAAAATTAACGTTTGGTGCACAGTGTCAGGAACACAAATAGTGGGCCCAATTTTCTTCAAATTAACAGTGAATACCATAATTTACCTGGACATCTTTGATCAGCTTTATAGCCAGCTAACATCAGAAGAAAGGAGCGGAAATGCCATGTGCATGTGCATGTGCGCCCGACGCTCACAGCCATACAGCGGGAAGGAAGGAGAGCGCTCCCTCCTTCCAACTGTGATGCCGGCCAGCAACTGCCACCAATGAGGAGAGAGTGGGCGGAGGAGGGGAGGGACTGTGGCCACTGTGCCACCAATGATAATTAACCAGAGGACCTTTCATGGGTCCGGACTTTATTAACTAAGTAGCAGGAGATGTAGAGCGATGCCCAGGGATCTCCCTGTACTTACTATTATTCCTGGACGCCGCTCCGTTCACCGGCTGTGGCCCCCGTTACATTCTCCTGTGCTGTATGCTAATTACTACTATCGGAACACCAAAGAGGAGGCATCAGTTTTTCACCTTCTCTGTGCTGCAATTGGACAGCACTACAGCCAGGGAAAAGGAACGCCCAGGGAGAAAAGCTGATGTCTCCTCCCTGGTGTTCCGATGCTATTACGGGAGACGATAATGGGGGCGACAGCGGGCGAACAGAGCGGCGCCAATATATAATAGTAAGTGCAAGGAGATCCCTAGGCGCCGCTCCACATGCCCTGCTACTAAGTTAATAAAGCATGGACCCATGAAAGTTCCTCTTACAGATACAGGAGGCGGGTGCGGCACCTGAGGGGTTAACTGCTGCTGTTCGCAGCTCCCTGTCAGAGGTCGGGTGCCGACTATGTGATTCTGCCGCACCCACCTCCAGTATCTGTCTTAAAGATTAATTATCATTGGTGGAGCAGTGCACCCCCCAGTATTAAAAATATTGAATATTGGTGATGCAGTGCACCCCCCACCAGTATTAAAATCATTGGTGGCAGTGGCCACAGGGTCCCCCCCCTCCTCCTCATTGGTGGCAGTGGCAGCTTCAGATTGGAGCCCCATCAGTCTAATCCTGGGGCTCCGATCGGTTACCATGGCATCCAGGACGCTACTGAAGCCCTGGCTGCCATGGTAAGGTCCCTGCTGCTGTGTGTACTATGCACAGGGCAGCAGGGACAGTGAAAAGTCATATTCACCCTAATAGAGCTCTATTAGGGTGAATAGGACAAGGGATGACAAGATCCGAGGTTCTAGATCCTAAGGGGGGAAATTGTTATTAAATAAAAAGTAAAAAAAATTAAAAAAATTATAAAAACACCAAAATATTAAGTATAAATCACCCCCTTTCCCAATTTTACATATAAAATATATAAACAATAAATAAATAAATAAACATATTACATATAGCCAAGTCTGAAAAGTCCAAACTATTAAAATATCAAAAAAAGTCCTATGTGGTGAGTGCCATAACAGGAAAAAAAAATCCCTAAGCCCCGCCCACCCCCTAAGCCCCGCCCCAGAACCCACGCCCCCACCCCCTACCCGGTCCCTGGAAAAATTGCATGAAACTGGTCCTTGGTGCAAAAAAGGTTGGGGACCACTGCTCTAACATATATGAAAGGGAAACAGTATTGATTGAACTTAGCAGAGAGACTCATTCCGGTCCAAGGAGGTGTGTGTGCAAAATGTTCTTACAAATGCAGGTCTTCTACTCTATAATGGAATGGTTTGCCTTCTTTTGTCTTCCTTCCTTCCTCTCTCCCTTCCTTTCTCTCTCTCTCCCTTCCTTCCTTCCTCCCTCCCTCCCTCTCTTTCTTCTTTCTCCATTTGGTTTTAAGGAATACTGTAGTCCAACACACATCTCCTGTCTCATGGCTGAGGCTGCTGCTATAACTCTCATCAATGATTCTCTTCGGAGCTCTCTGTGTTTAGTTTCAGTGATAACACGTCATTATGATTGGTGGAAGCCAAACTTCTGGGACTTCCCTGAGCTCAAAAACTAAAGGGATCTCTGGGGATTCCACTGAAAATGAAGTGAAGGCATATCTGTAACACTGGACAGGATACAAGATTCAATAGACAAACAGAAAACCACAAAACAAGTGTCTAGGCCAGAAGCTGGGGATAAAGGTCACCTCCTGACTAAGCTCTCACTAGACTTCTGTGCCAACGTTCAGACCCTAAAGGTGGGAATAAACGTGCCCCCGTGCCTAAGGCTGAAGATTCCCTAATATCCCTAAGATGGTGAAAGGGGGAAAGAGACAGCCTGCTTCCTCAGGACCTGGAGGGGGCAGGCGTCTCTCTAACAGCCTAGACAGAAGACAAAAAGAAAGCAAAACCAACTTATCTTGTTACTGACCAGAAACAGAAAATCCATCCAATCATCCTTCCTTCCTTCCTTCAAGATAGAAGCTATAACCCGCACAGGACACTGGGAAGGGGTGTAATTTAAACTCATACAAATGACCCCACCCAGTGCACCTGAAGGGAGGCGGATACAGCTCAACTCCAAACCCAAAACAAAAAACTACACACGTGCTGCTAACTTGGCAGACCTCCGCACATAACCTGAGCAGGGCATGACAATATCCTACTGATATCCCATTGCATTCTAAGTAATGCAATGCCTGATATACAGAAAACTAGTTAATAGAAATGCAATTTTAAGTTTTAACCTTTTGGATTCTTCCAACCTAGATGTCCTCTGTTTCTGAAATAGCATAGAATGGAATTTGCCTGGTTTATATAAATTATCCAGACATTCCAAAGTAATAAACCAAGACATTGTATTTATGACAATCCTCCTGTAGCCTTGCTATGTGCATATAAATTGCCCAATCATGGGCAGCACAGTGACTCAGTGGTTAGTATGACAAATATGTATGTAGGGCAGGACCTCCGTACCTTCTTGGCTCAATTCAGGAGTTATGCATCAGCCAGCCTCGTGCCCCTGATCCTAAATTTACGACCCGTATATGGATGCATAAATCTATCTCCCTTCAACATATTACTGCAATTGCAGCACCCCATTGGAGAATGGCAACTTCCCCTGTTTGGGGTGTTGCAATTGCAGTAATATGTTGAAGGGATAGCTTTATGCATCCATATACGGGTCGCAAATTTAGGATCAGGGGGTAATATACAGTCGTGGCCAAAAGTTTTGAGAATGACACAAATATTAGTTTTCACAAAGTTTGCTGCTAAACTGCTTTTAGATCTTTGTTTCAGTTATTTCTGTGATGTAGTGAAATATAATTACATGCACTTCACGTTTCAAAGGCTTTTATCGACAATTACATGACATTTATGCAAAGAGTCAGTATTTGCAATGTTGCCCTTCTTTTTCAGGACCTCTGCAATTCGACTGGGCATGCTCTCAATCAACTTCTGGGCCAATTCCTGACTGATAGCAACCCATTCTTTCATAATCACTTCTTGGAGTTTGTCAGAATTAGTGGGTTTTTGTTTGTCCACCCGCCTCTTGAGGATTGACCACAAGTTCTCAATGGGATTAAGATCTGGGGAGTTTCCAGGCCATGGACCCAAAATGTCAACGTTTTGGGCCCCGAGCCACTTAGTTATCACTTTTGCCTTATGGCACGGTGCTCCATCGTGCTGGAAAATGCATTGTTCTTCACCAAACTGTTGTTGGATTGTTGGAGGAAGTTGCTGTTGGAGGGTGTTTTGGTACCATTCTTTATTCATGGCTGTGTTTTTGGCCAAAATTGTGAGTGAGCCCACACCCTTGGATGAGAAGCAACCCCACACATGAATGGTCTCAGGATGCTTTACTGTTGGCATGACACAGGACTGATGATAGCGCTCACCTTTTCTTCTCCGGACAAGCCTTTTTCTAGATGCCCCAAACAATCGGAAAGAGGCTTCATTGGAGAATATGACTATGCCCCAGTCCTCAGCAGTCCATTCACCATAATTTCTGCAGAAGATCAATCTGTCCCTGATGTTTTTTTTGGAGAGAAGTGGCTTCTTTGCTGCCCTTCTTGACACCAGGCCATCTTCTAAAAGTCTTCGCCTCACTGTGCGTGCAGATCTGCTCACACCTGCCTGCTGCCATTCCTGAGCAAGCTCTGCACTGGTGGCACTCCGATCCCGCAGCTGAATCCTCTTTAGGAGACGATCCTGGCGCTTGCTGGACTTTCTTGGACGCCCTGAAGCCTTCTTAACAAGAATTGAACCTCTTTCCTTGAAGTTCTTGATGATCCTATAAATTGTTGATTGAGGTGCAATCTTAGTAGCCACAATATCCTTGCCTGTGAAGCCATTTTTATGCAAAGCAATGATGGCTGCACGCGTTTCTTTGCAGGTCACCATGGTTAACAATGGAAGAACAATGATTTCAAGCATCACTCTCCTTTTAACATGTCAAGTCTGCCATTTTAATCCAATCAGCCTGACAATGATTTCCAGCCTTGTGCTCGTCAACATTCTCACCTGAGTTAACAAGACGATTACTGAAATGATCTCAGCAGGTCCTTTAATGACAGCAATGAAATGCAGTGGAAAGGTTTTTTTGGGATTAAGTTAATTTTCATGGCAAAGAAGGACTATGCAATTCATCTGATCACTCTTCATAACATTCTGGAGTATATGCAAATTGCTATTATAAAAACTTAAGCAGCAACTTTTCCAATTTCCAATATTTATGTAATTCTCAAAACTTTTGGCCACGACTGTACATGTAGATCAAAGGAGGTAATCTATATGATCCAATGCCCGTGTAGCTTGATTTATATAGGAGAGACCACGATGGAGATTAGAGAGAGGCTCAATAAACATAAGAGTACTATTAGGAAGAAAATTATGGCTAAACCTGTAGCGAAACATTTTGTTGAATGTGGTCATCCAATTAACCAACTTCGATTCAGGGTGATTGACTCCGTGGGATATGATTCTGAGAAAAAAATAATTAAAATGGATTTTTACATTGATTGCACTTCAACCATTTGGTTTGAACATTGAGTTCAATGTGAGTACTGTAGAATAAGAACTATCTTCATCAGTGTCGACCTGTAGTATATTGCTATTTTATATTGATTTAATTTTTTTTCCCTTTCCCCTTTCCTCTTTTGTTTCCTCCCTTCTTCCAGCAGGGATCAACAGTAAACAGCACTGGGCATCTCGCATACATGTCCCGATGAGGCTGGCGGTCTAGTATATAAGATTTAATTATATGTAGAAGCCCCGTATAGAAAGGTGAAATCCGCGATGTGTCCTTATAAAGCGCACTGCTCGATTGCCGGATGGATACATTACCTGTGACGTCAGTTACCGTGGGAACATGACGCCTGAGGGTGAAGATATGGGCCGGCGATTGCAGTAGTGAGCGGATCGTCCAGTCATGTGACTGAAGTGGAGTCACGTGACCAGGAGGAGGAGCGAGGAACAGTGCGCTTTGAATGACATACGGAGGCGTAGCATAGTAGGAGATCGGACCGGAATGAAAACTAGTGGGAGTGGTGATGACGTGAGTAGTATGACGGCGGAGACATGCGCAGTTAATGATTGAAGATGCCAAGCAATGCGTGGACATATGGGGCGAGATGTTCATTGGTGGAGCAGGTACCTTGACAAGTGTATACAGGTGCATGTGTTTTGTTGATCACCTGCTGGTATGACCCCATTGGTGCTTTTTCAAGTGTGGGGCAATGGTTTAAGGGAGGTTTATTATGATTGGTGATATGTGAGTTAAAGGGGGTGGCATATAGGGTATAATAAGCAATGTATACTAAGCTTGATAAAGACTACGCAGCAGTCGAAACATCGCTGTTTTTATTGGTTGTTTTTTGCACCTATTTCATGGATTAATAAATGAATAAAGAATTTATGGAGAATAATGCTGCCGCCATATACTAATTGAACGTGCAGTGGTTAGTATGGTCACCTTTCAGCGTTTAGGTCTTGGGTTGAAATCTCACCAAGGTCAATTTCTGCATGGAGTTTATATGTTCCCCTGTAGGTACTTCAGTTTCTTTCAACACATTTTAAAAACACACTAATAGATTAATTTGGAATTTACAGTATTTTTTTCCCTGCTAAAAGTTGGGGGGAAATGCCAATGCGTCTTACAGGGCAAATACTAATGAACACTTCTATTATGGAAGCACTCATTAGTACAGTATGATCGGGGAGTGGTGAATAAAAAGCTTCCTGTGCTGGCAGTAATCACTGCTCCCTGGTCTTCTTCGGCGGAGGTGCACTGAGCGGACAGCATGAGGGGGTAGGCTCCCTCTATGACCTCACGCTGTGGAACATCAGAGCACAATGGGGCAGGAAAAGTGTTGGATCTCAGAAGCAGCAGTTTCCAGAAAATGGGAGGTAAGCTGATTCTTTTATTTTATTATTGGGGGTCTAATTAACATTGGGGGTATGAACTGAGGTCTGATTGGGAGTCTAATCTGAGGACTGATTGTAGGTCTGAGCTGAGGTCTCCGTCATCCGTGTCCGTAGACTACTTTCACACAGACGGATCCGCTGATTCGTCTGCATAAAAGCTTTTTAGATCTGAGTTTTCACTTCGTGAAAACTCAGATCCGACAGTATATTCTAAAACAGAGGCGTTCCCATAGTGTTGGGGACGCTTCAAGTTAGAATATACTACGAACTGTGTACATGACTGCTGCCTGGCAGCACCCGAGCTCTTACAGGGGGCTGTGATCCGCACAATTAACCCCTCAGGTGCCGCAGTTTTAAATTCATTGGTGGCCAGTGCGGCCCCCCCTCCCTCCCTCCCCTGTATTTAACTCATTGGTGGCCAGTGCGGACCCCCCTTCCTCCCCTGTATTTAACTCATTGGTGGCCAGTGTGGCCCCCCTCCCTCCCCAGTATTATATTCATTGGTGGCCAGTGCAGCCTCCCCTCCCCCCCCTAATTAAAATCACCTTCCCCTATCATTGGTGGCCAGTGCGGCCTCCCCTCTCCCCCCCCTAATTAAAATCACTTTCCCCCATCATTGGTGGCCAGTGCGGCCTCCCCTCTCCCCCCCTAATTAAAATCACCCCCCCCATCATTGGTGGCCAGTGCGGCCTCCCCTCTCCCCCCCTAATTAAAATCACCCCCCCCCCCCCATCATTGGTGGCCAGTGCGGCCTCCCCTCTCCCCCCCCCCCTAATTAAAATCCCCTTCCCCCATCATTGGTGGCAGCGGAGAGTTCCGATCGGAGTCCCAGTTTAATCGCTGGGGCTCTGATCGGTTACCATGGCAGCCAAGACGCTGCGCATTGCTTATAGCACAGACCTGTCACTTACCAGTAGGAGGAGCGCCCGGCCGGTCACAGACATCGCAGGTAAGTATAATGCTTCTATTGCGAAGTAACCATGGCAGCCAGGACTGCAGTAGCGTCTTGGCTGCCATGGTAACCGATCGGAGCCCCAGCGATTAAACTAGGACTCCGATCGGAACTCTCTGCTGCCACCAATGATGGGGGAAGGTGATTTTAATTAGGGGGGAAAGGGGAGGCCGCACTGGCCACCAATGATGGGGGGGTGATTTTAATTAGGGGGGAGAGGGGGGCTGCACTGGCCACCAATGATGGGGGAAGGTGATTTTAATTAGGGGGGGAGAGGGGCAGCCGCACTGGCCACCAATGATGGGGGAAGGTGATTTTAATTAGGGGGGGAGAGGGGAGGCCGCACTGGCCACCAATGAATATAATACTTTGGAGGGAGGGAGGGGGGCCGCACTGGCCACCAATGAGTTAAATACAGGGGAGGGAGGGAGGGGGGGCCGCACTGGCCACCAATGAATTTAAAACTGGGGAGGGAGGTGGTCTGCCCCCTCCTGCCTGGCAGCACCTGATCTCTTACAGGGGACTATGATATGCACAATTAACCCCTCAGGTGCGGCACCTGAGGGGTTAATTGTGCGGATCACAGCCCCCTGTAAGAGATTGGGTGCTGCCAGGCAGCAGGGGGCAGTTATTACACAGTTCTCAGTATATTCTAACTTGAAGCGTCCCCATCACTATGGGAACGCCTCTGTGTTAGAATATACTGTCGGATCTGAGTTTCACGATCTAACTCAAATCCGATGGTATATTCTAACATAGAGGCGTTCCCATGGTGATGGGGACGCTTCAAGTTAAAATATACCATCGGATTGGAGAAAACTCAGATCCGATGGTATAATAGGGACTCCTGACTTTACATTGAAAGTCAATGGGGACGGATCCGTTTGCAATTGCACCATATTGTGTCAATGTCAAACGGATCCGTCCCCATTGACTTGCATTGTAAGTCAGGACGGATCCGTTTGGCTCCGCACGGCCAGGCGGACACCAAAATGACTTTTTCCTTCATGTCCGTGGATCCTCCAAAAATCAAGGAAGACCCACGGAAGAAAAAATGGTCACGGATCACAGAACAACGGAAATCCGTTTTGCGGACCGCAAAAAAAAACGGTCGTGTACATGAGGCCTTATAGGGAGAAAAATACGGTAGATTGTGAGTTATGAAGACGCTGCAGAATATGCTGGCGTTATACAAAATAATAATTAAAAATATCTACAGTAGGTATATATAATAATGCCATGAACATTGATGTTCATCTGTAATTGTGACCCACAAGGATCAGACCAACTTTTGTCCAATCTATCATGGAAAGATCTTTTAAGGATGGCTTTTTGGAGATTTTTATACTGATGACCTATCCTCTGGATTGGGACCCCCACCGATCAGCTGTTTCAGAAGGCAACGGTGCTCCTATGTGTGTGCCGCAACCTTCTCTCTGCTTTTCCTAGGCTGAGTGACAACAAGTTCATGTGTCACATGGCCTAGGAGCAGCCTAGCCCCATACAAGTGTAAGAAGCTGAGTGCGATACCAAGCACACCTGCCATACAATGTATGACACTGTACTTGGTAAACTGCGAGAAGGCAGCAGCATTCACAGGAGTGCCTGTGCCTTCTCAAAACAGCTGATTGGCAGTGGTCCCGGGTGTTAGCCCCCACCAATTAGATACTGGTGACCTATCCCAAGGATAGATTATCAGTATAAAAAGCTCCGAAAACAGTTTTAAGTGATTTCAATTCAAACTTACAGATTTAATTATATACATATTAGAAAACCAAGAATATTCTCTAAATTACTTGACATTTAAGCCATGTATCGGGTATATTTACTACTTAAATGTTTAAATGGCAATGAAAGCAGATCTCCAGTTCACCCTCTGTTGGGTGGCAGTACAATTGCACAGTCGGGTGATATTAAACTGTGTCCAAGAATCAAAGGTTCCAAGTGCTATAAATATTTCATAGGGCACCATGATGCCAAGTTTGTTCACAGCTGTGTGAAGTACAAAAAGTTCACCTGGAACAAAGGAAGGCAGCTTTAAAATGCCATAGAAAGCAGAGCAAATATTCTTAACCTTATGCCAGCAAGCAAAATCCCAGGGGAAATTGACAGATTCCAATTTCGATCAGCTACAAACAAATTTGACAATATGCATGAAATGTTCTCTGAGACAATTTGTGTAACAAAATCAATTTTGGGGGGGTATAAAAAGGAAAATAAAGAACAGCTAAAAGCTCCTGTTGATCGGACTTGTTAAAATGTTTATTTTAATTGACTGTCTCACTTTGGGGCACACTTCCTAAGCACTTAAGAATTCTGCTCAAGCCAAGACTTGCTAAACTTTTAAGGGCTCATACTAACAATGAAAAAACAGGCGTGAAGTCATGACCTGAGCTTTGATTTTTTTATTACAACATGTCGTGTATATATAAGTGAAATCTCAAGTTGTACAGATAAAGACCGGTGGAATAACGGAGGATGAAGTTACATACAATCCATTTTTCTTTTGATGACGTCAATGAACTTCATTGTGTGATATGTCTAGCTGACAATGTTTACAGATACATTATAGATTGTATACATATTTATTTATGCTCAAGCTGCGGCTCTCCAGCTGTTGTCAGAGTCCCAGCATGCCATAACAGATTGCAGCTTTTACAACATGCTGAAAGTCTTAGCTTTACATTACTTTGGGCTTCTTCAAGGCGTTTAGAAAATTTCAATAAGCAATAATTTACCTCTGTGCTTATTATTCGCAGGCATTAAACAGACATACCTCTAATGAGCCTTATTTACAGATTTTCTCATCAATTCAGTTGCTCTCCCACTGTTCCAGAAGTACCATTTCTGTCCTGCCAAATCCCACATGGATCTTGACAGTAAAGAGGACCATAAGGATTCAGAAACCAGCTATAACGTAAAACCAGTAATACCAATGAGACACTCATTTTAATGACCGTTGGCAGGTGAACCACAGCTATATGCCTGTATATTGAAAGTGTTGTTTGGGCCCTTAAAAAAGGGGGATGGTTGAACATGGTGTGAGAAAAAACAACACTCATCTACCCTGGTTGTCTATGCTCCATTTCTCCATTCCTGCTACTTCCAGTCCCCATTTGGCGGGAAGTGTTACATGCCGACCCACTGAATGTCAAGCTGACCATTTAGGGTCCTTAATGAAGTGCAAGGAGCCAGCATGTCACACTTTTGGCCATGAGGGAAGCGGTAGCAGCAGGGATGGAGAGGCACCATACAAAGCAAGAAGACCAGATCATGTTAGTTTTTTTTTCTTTTTTACACACACACCGTGCATGACCATCCCCATTTTTTTTCCATCAAATGATCAACCCTTTTAAATGAGACAAGAGAAGTAACATATGTATGTGGATATGTGTGGGCTTATCAAAAGCACTGTTACTGGGTTTAATGTATCAGTGGCACTGTAGACATTAAATGGGCGATGTATACACTATTTATCTGAACACTCTATTGTCTGTCTTGGCATAATCTTGGTACTAAATGACACTTTCTAGACCAGGGATGCCAACCTGCGGCTCTCCAGCTGTTGTAAAACTATAATTCCCATCATGCCCTGCTGTAGGCTAATAGCTGTAGGCAGTTTGAACATGCTGGGAGTTGCAGTTTTGCAACAGCTGGAGAGCCACAGGTTGGCCATACCTGCTCTAGAAAAGTGGTTTGCACTAATGGATGGCACTAACTGGGCATTTACTGTGTGGGTAGTAAAAGAGCAATGTATGAGTTATGTAGGCCATGTATTCACTTAAGGACTACATTATTTATCTGCATACTGTATAGCACTATTACAAGAAACTGTATTCCACTGTGTTATTTATAAAATGGAAAATTTAGTGTGATATTTAAACAGCTACACACATTGCTCTTCTTCTTTAATCTCTCAGAAACCTGGGGAAGATCAGAGGGGAATGATACTTCTCATTGATTGGTTACCAGGGAGAGTCGCCAGAGGGTGGGCTCTGTGCACAGACTTGAAGGCTCTGTGCATGGTTGGAAAACACAAAGTAGATATAGTAGACTCATGGGAGATAATATGCCTGAGAAGCTTTTAAATTTTTAATAAACTAAAGGAAAGAGAATTCTGAAGCAAACATTTACCGCTTAAAGGGTTTCAGACACATACGGTAGTAGTGAGACTTTTAATTAGAAGGTGAGCTGAAAGTGAGATGTGGAGCAGGCCCCAACACCAAGGGTTTCCTCTTAAACATAAGAGTAAATTCACAGTGGGCCTGTTGGCAAACCTTTTCCAAACATGTTTTTTTAACACTGATTGTAATTGTGGACGCACTTATCAAATCGAAAGCAGTCGGATTCTTTTACTACAAAAAGGGAAGTGCCAAGAAAGGATCATGCTTGGATCTGTTCTTGAATCTGGTTCAAGATGGCAGGCTGCTGTAATGCAAAAAAAGTGAACACCACCACCAAGTATGCACAAACACATACCACCTTTAATCACTAGTATTTCAAAACGTATGTGTTTTTTCTGGTACTAAGTCTGTTGGGCACTTGCAACCTATGGTTCTCAAGCTGTTACACAACTGCAACTCCCAGAAAGTTACAAGTTGATTTTTGTAACAGCTAGAGTGCCTCAGATTAGAAATAACTGCTGTAGATAATGCTTTTTTCACTGTGGAGAGGAGAATTTGGAGTACCGTTCAGTGGGTTTCCGAATAAGAAGCCTACAGAAATGTCTCCCCCTCATGATGTTACTTCTTCCAAATGTCAAGGGTCTGAAAGCCTATGGAAATATGTGCAGGTAGTACCTGGCATGGAGGTGTTTGGAGAGGACAGGAGTGATAGTAGCAGCAGTACTCAAAGTAGGGACTGTCCTGCTATCTTACTCCCTTGACGGTGATGTGAGGACTTTGAGGGGTTCTCTTTTTGTTGGTAGTAGTGAGATGAATGGGCAGGGAACACATGCACAGTGGTAGAACCAGAATAAAACTGACAGGGGGGATTCACCATAGAAAAGTCATAAATGTTGTTGCAAGCTGTGTTTGTGGCTAACTTTCTGACTTTTTGGCCCTCACTCCACTTTTCAGAAGTGTGAAGAGGGATTGTTGTAAGGGTTGGTTGTGGCTGGCCAGAAGGTCCGACAAATTTGTCTTTATTCACACCAGTTTTCTGGCATAAATAAAGACAGAAACCTATGGCAGCAAGAAGGTTGTTTGTGTGGGTGTCCTCTGGGCATTTTGATTTCTTCCCACAATCCAAAGGCATAGTCTGTAAATAGCTGTGGAATATGTCAGTACTATAAATGTGCATAAAAAGTGAGTAATATAAGTAAATAATTATTAATAAGACACTGACATTTTCCATTTCTGTGTTTTTGTTTTTTACTGTCTGTCTTCCCGAAGCCATAACTTTTTGTTTGTTTAAATAGCTGTATGAGGGCTTGTTTCATGCACAAACAGAATCATAAATAACATAGCAACAAATAAATTAACAATTAACCTCACCAGGACACAGCTATTTTTCACCTTCCTGACTGAGCCTATTTTTGCAAATTTCTCATTGTATATTCATTCTTCTCTCTACACTTTCATTATGGGTTTGCACACTGTTGTCCTGACATCATAATTATGCTCTTCTCATACTTTGAGGTCTATAGAAACATGTCAATAGGAAAGCTAAGGCTAGTTTCACACTAGCGTTCAGACATCCAGCAGGCTGTTCAAGGAGGAAACAGCCCGGCAGGGCTCTCTGGATATGGCATTGCTGGACGATGTCTGAATGCCTGCCGGCCCCATTAACTATAATGAGGACCAGCGGAGATCCGGCTGCAGCCTGGCCAATATGCAGAGAATCTGCTGGTCTTAAAATCTGAAAAAATATAATAAAAATCTAAAAAGTGTGGTGTACATTTTGATTCAGGCCTGCTCTGACACCTTTAAATAAAATGTAGAAGTTATTAGTCAGAAGTAATTAGAAGTAATTAGTAAATAGAGTCCAGTATAACTATAACCTCAGAGGTTTGTAAGTGAACATTAGTGATCAAACAGCTTCATGAAAATCAAAGAACACACCAGACAGGTCAGGGATAAAGTTGTGGAGAAGTGTAAAGCATGGTTAGGGTATAAAAAATATCTCAAGCTCTGAACATCTCATGGAGCACTATTCAATGCATCATCTGAAAATGGAAAGAGTAATGCACAACTGCAAACCTACCAAGACTTGGCTGTCCACCTAAACTGACAGTCCAGGCAGAGGGAGCACTAAATAGTGAAGAACCCGAGAGGGTTAGCTGTGTTCTCTACAAATATGGCCTTATGGAAGAGTTGCAAGAAGAAAACCATTTTTGAAAGTGCAATGTGCCAGTCCGCAGGGGAGAACATGCGAGGTTCACGGTGGGCCGGCGGGTACAAGAGTTTATCGGGTACTCACAGTTAGCAGATGCCTCCCTGGGCCAGCAGTGCAGTGAAGGGGAAAACAGCACTAGATTCTCCGGGGCACACTCTGATATAAAGGACACAGGCCAGATGGTGGCTGAGGCGCCCTTGGTGGTAACTTGGCTTTATGTGCTTATGGCTATGTCTCTTTAGTTGTGATGCCAGTACAGTTGTGGTGCAACAATGGTGAGAGTAGTAGTGGAGGAATTGATGAGTGAATCCAACTCACAACTTTTACTGTCTTGCTGGTTCTCATTAGCAATGACATTCACAGATAACACAGTCTCTCTCTTGTATGCAGAGGTAATAAATTGTAATTCCAGGTAACAGGCTTCATGTAGATAAAAACTTCAGATTAAGGTTAAGTTATGTTAGTGAAAATCCAACTGGCTGGTATGTAGCTCCTTGCCTTATTCTAATCCTAATAATAAGTGACATAACAGATTGGCCATTCTGTCTTCTATATACCGGTGAGGCTGCCTGTAGCTAGATTGTCCTACACCGAATTCAAAGAAGCCATAAGCCTGATAAGATGGCTGTTATCTTCCTTTGTCTTTTCTGTAGAACCGTTGTCGCATTGTGGACCACATTTGCGGATCCGCAATACACAGGTGACGTTCCGTGGGCATTTCGCATCACGGATGCGGACCCATTCACTGCAATGGGTCCGCAAATCCGGAGATGCGGAATGGTGCGGGACGGAAGCACGGAACAGAACCCTATGGAAGCACTACGGAGTGCTTCCGTGGGGTTTTGTCCCGTACTTCCGCTCCGCAAAAAGATAGAACATGTCCTATCTTTTTGCGGAATGGCCGGATCGCGGACCCATTAAAGTAAATGGGTCCGCTATCCGCTGCAGCTGCCCCACGGACTGTGTTCGTGCGTTGCTTCCTGCAATTTGCGGGCTGCAGCATGACCACGGGGCACACACAGGAAGCCTTATATATTTAAGCTAACTAACTATCTGATGTAATGACACAGCAAAGCACAGAGCACAGCAATGTCACTGATGTCTCTCTCAGAACTGCAAAAAAACTGCAGAAAATGGCTGCTGGGGAGTTTCTTATATGGTAAGGGGTAGGCAACTTTCTTATTGGTTGCTAGGGATGTTGCTAAGCTCTGACAAAAATATTGCAGCCTTCTCATTGGCCCACAAGCAAAAAGGGAGGTTACTGATGAAAAAAAATCTAGAATATTCGTGATTAAGAATATATAGCACTAGAAACATAGAAACATAGAATGTGTCGGCAGATAAGAACCATTTGGCCCATCTAGTCTGCCCAATATACTGAATACTATGGATAGCCCCGGCCCTTATCTTATATGAAGGATGGCCTTATGCCTATCCCATGCATGCTTAAACCCCTTCACTGTATTTGCAGGAAGGCTATTCCATGCATCCACTACTCTCTCAGTAAAGTAATACTTCCTTATATTACTTTAAACCTTTGCCCCTCTAATTTAAAACTGTGTCCTCTTGTGGTAGTTTTTCTTCTTTTAAATATGCTCTCCTCCTTTACCGAGTTGATTCCCTTTATGTATTTAAAAGTTTCTATCATATCCCCTCTGTCTCTTCTTTCTTCCAAGCTATACATATTAAGGTCCTTTAACCTTTCCTGGTAAGTTTTATCCTGCAATCCATGTACTAGTTTAGTAGCTCTTCTCTGAACTCTCTCTAGAGTATCTATATCCTTCTGGAGATATGGCCTCCAGTACTGCGCACAATACTCCAAGTGAGGTCTCACCAGTGTTCTGTACAGCGGCATAAGCACTTCACTCTTTCTACTGCTTATACCTCTCCCTATACATCCAAGCATTCTGCTGGCATTTCGTGCTGCTCTATTACATTGTCTTCCCACCTTTAAGTCTTCTGAAATAATTACTCCTAAATCCCTTTCCTCAGATACTGAGGTCAGGACTGTGTCAAATATTCTATATTCTGCCCTTGGGTTTTTACGCCCCAGGTGCATTATCTCGCACTTATCCACATTAAATTTCAGTTTCTAGAGTTCTGACCATTCTTCTAGTTTTCCTAAATCCTTTTCCATTTGGCGTTTCCCTCCAGGAACATCAACCCTGTTACATATCTTTGTGTCATCAGCAAAAAGACAAACCTTACCATCGAGGCCTTTTGCAATATCACTTATGAAGATATTAAACAAAATCGGTCCCAGTACAGATCCCTGTGGAACCCCACTGGTAACATGACCTTGTTTTGAATGTTCTCCATTGACTACAACCCTCTGTTGTCTGTCACTCAGCCACTGCCTAATCCACTCAACAATATGGGAGTCCATGCTCAATGACTGCAGTTTATTGATAAGTCTTCTATGTGGGACAGTGTCAGAAGCCTTACTAAAATCTAGATATGCGATGTCTACTGCACCTCCACCGTCTATTATTTTATTCACCCAGTCAAAAAAATCTATAAGATTTGTTTGACATGATCTCCCTGAAGTAAACCCATGTTGTTTTTCATCTTGCAATCCATGGGATTTTAGATGTTCCACAATCCTATCCTTTAATAGGGTTTCCATTAATTTGCCTACTATTGATGTCAGACTCACTGGTCTATAGTTGCTCGATTCCTCCCTACTACCTTTCTTGTGAATGGGCACGACATTTGCCAATTTCCAATCTTCCGGGACGACTCCTGTTACTAATGATTGGTTAAATAAATCTGTTAACGGTTTTGCCAGCTCACCACTAAGCTCTTTTAATAATTTTGGGTGTATCTCATCAGGCCCCTGTGACTTATTTGTCTTCACCTTAGACAGCAAACTTAGAACATCTTCCTCTGTAAAGATACATGCATCAAACGATTTATTAGTCATTCTTTCTAGTGGAGGTCCTTCTCCTTTTTCTTTTGTAAAAACTGAACAGAAGTATTCATTAAGGCAGTCGGCTAGCCCTTTATTCTCTTCTACATACCTTCCGTCCTTTGTTTTTAATTTAGTTATTCCTTGTTTTAATTTCCTTTTTTCATTTATATATCTGAAGAATGTTTTATCCCCTTTTTTCATAGACTGAGCTAGTTTTTCTTCTGCCTGCGCTTTAGAAGTTCTTATAACTTGCTTGGCCTCTCTCTGCCTAATCTTGTAGATTTCCTTATCTTCATTGCTCTGGGTTTTTTTATAATTACAAAATGCTAGCTTTTTATTTTTAATGATTTGGGCCACTTCTGCTGAGTACCACAGTGGTCTCCTCCTTTTTTTGCTTTTACTGACAAGTCTAATGCAATTTTCTGTTGCCTTCAATAATGCACCTTTTAAGTAGTCCCATTTCTCCTGGACTCCATGTAATCCATTCCAGTCTGATAAGGACTCATTTATGACTAATTTCATTTTTGAAAAGTCTGTTTTTCTAAAATCTAAAACTTTTGTTTTTGTGTGGTGGGACTCTTTCACAGTTCTTATATTAAACCACACTGACTGGTGATCACTAGATCCCAAGGTTTCGCCTACAATGACATCATATACCGAATCCCCATTTGTGAATACCAAATCCAAAATGGCCTCCCTCCGGGTTGGCTCCTCAACCACTTGTTGTAGAGATAACCCCAGTAGGGAATTTAGAATATCTGTACTCCTGGTAGAACTTGCTATTTTGGTTTTCCAGTTTATATCTGGAAGATTGAAATCTCCCATAATGATAACTTCTCTTTTCATTGTCATTTTAGCTATTTCTTCAACTAGTAGATCATCTAGTTCTTTAACTTGACCAGGTGGTCTATATATCACACCTACACGAGTTACTGCATAATTAGCAAACTGCAACGTAACCCAAACTGACTCTATGTTGGCCTCACCAACTTGTATTAGGTTAGATTTAATGCTATCTTTCACATACAGGGCCACTCCTCCTCCTTTCTTGCCTTCTCTGTCTCTTCTGTATAAAGAGTACCCTGGTATGGTTATGTCCCAGTCATTTCTTTCATTAAACCATGTCTCCGTAACAGCCACTAAATCTACATTCTCAGATGCCATTATTGACCCAAGTTCATTGATTTTTTTACCTAAACTGCGAGCATTTGTAGACAGGACTCTGAGCTTATCATTTCTTAACCTCTGTGCTTCTGACCTGTTCTGGCATTGTTTTGGGGGGCAATTGGACTCTTTTATTTTCACTCTTTTGCCCCCCCTTCCTAGTTTAAATACTCTTTCGCAAATTCTTGGAGTTGTTCACTAAGTACACTATATTCTACATCTTCGCGAATTCTCAAAGTGTCAATATTCGCGTTAAAAATGTGTGATTAGAATATTCACGATAAATACTAGAACTGATGCACCATAGACAGCTGGCTGCTGAGAACAGAGAGCTTCAACACCTCAAACTTGATGAAATGGCAGCATTTAGTGGATCAGAGGAGATGTGATAGCCACAGTACTATTCTACTTCCTACCAAGGTGTTCCTGAAATAGGGTCTCTTATGTACAGAATTAGTTGCCTACACTTACATTCCTAAACCCTTGGTCATTTTCTGTCTCTGTCTTTATTGGTTGTGGAGCTTTTCATACTACGGCAACAGATCTTCATACTCACACCTAGATGTGGACCAAACCTGTGAGGGGAAGCACACTTAAAGGGAACCTGTTACCTGGATTTTGGGTATAAAGCTGAAGACATGGGCTGCTAGATGGCCACTAGCACATCCGCAATATCCAGTCCCCATAGCTCTCTGTGCTTTTATTGTGTCAAAAAAACGATTTTATAGATATGTAAATTAACCTTAGATGAGTCCTGTCTCCTCCATGTTTGAGAGATGAGTCCAGCGTTCTCTGACTCTGAGCCCAGCCACACCCACTGTGAAGGAGCCCATCACCGCCGCGCATCCTCCGAATCCCCTCCTTGCTCCGAGACATCACAAAGCTAGAGTACCGTAATCTCGCGATGCGTGAGCTAGCGCATGCGCAGTTCATTCCCTGAGGCTGATGCGAGCAAAGGGAAGGAACACTATGCCGACACTGCGCATGCTCTAGCTCGCACATTGCAAGATTACAGCGCTCTAGCTTTGTGACATCGGGGAGCAAGGAGGAGATTCGGAGGATGTGGGATGGTGCTGGGCCCCTTCACAGTGGGCGTGGCTGGGCTCCGGAAACTTTAGTAGCCTCATTTACATATATATAAAAGTTTTTTCACAATAAAAGCACAGAGAGCTATGGGGAATGGATATTGCGGATCTGCTAGCGGCGATCTAGCAGCCCATGTCCTCAGTTCTATACCCAAAATCCAGGTGACAGGTTCCCTTTAACTGCTACCTGATGCTTGCTCTGCGCTCCTATGCTCTCTGGACTCCACTGCTCTGCTCAGGTCCCTAAAAGTAAACTTCTGGTTTGACGTAGCTGCCACCTGACGAAGCTAACCTTGTGGTTAGCGTGTCGAGGGTGTTTGCTATGCAAGGAGATTTGGATTATCGCCATCATGGGTATATGCATATATTTATGAACCTTACAACCTTACTTTTGACCTTATAGTTTACTCGTGCAGCTGCATTGTATTTTGTCCTATGATCACTACTTCTATTTTGTATTGCTAGATTGCTCAGGACTACTGGACTTCAATATATCCGGTCTGGATGCATGTTAGGTAATGCAATTGCATATTGCTTTCTAGTAAGGGTATTATACTCCATATTGATTAGATGCTCACATACGGATTAGTTTGAGTCTGCTTATATATTATATATGTTTGGTAGCTGCTTGAGCAACAATTTATTTATTAAGTTTTTACTATTTGGGATACATAATGATACATTTGATTAGATATATCTGTGTTAATATTTAGGCCTAGTCCACTTACCCTGTATTGGCTCTGTTTATGTAGCAGTTCTATGGGGCTTTGTTTTCCTGGCCTCAATTTTCAGTTGTGCTGTACTGTCATATTTAATAAATTATATATTTGTATTATATTGAGTATTTCTCATTCTATGGGGTTATTGCCATTTCTCTATAAGTTGTCAGTCTAGTTTGGCTAGACCCCTGTTTTCAATGTATGGTTATACATTGAGGTGTCATTGAGGTGCCACAGCTGTGGCCTCCTCCACTTGCAACATGTCAATAGGTCACTTTATGCAAGAGGGGAAGCTCACCAGTGCAGGAGTATCAAACCATAAGTTGACATTCAGGGACCCAAGAGAATCAGCAGAGGTCGGAGAAGAGGGGAGCAATCTAAAATAACAGCTCTCAGATAGAAATGGCTAAAACAGATGCCGAATGTGCATAACTGAAAATAACAAATAGTGATGGACGAACATCGGCCGGGATATTTCGCAAACGCGCATTCGCGATCAAATGTTCGTGAACCGCGTGTTCTCGGTGGGCCCCATTCACTTTAATGGCAGGAGAACCTGAAAAACCTTCAGACCATATTTGCAGCCACCAAATACTTACTAGAAGTGCACAAATAGTCCCACAACATGGACAGTGAAATACAAGAAGGGGATCAATGGAAAAATTCACACAAAAATTATGTATTTTAATCAGGGGCCTAATAATTATGCACAGTAATAGTCACCTGCACACACAGATATCCCCCTAAAATAGCTAAAACTAAAAACAAACTAAAAACTACTTCCAAAAATATTCAGCTTTGATATTAATGAGTTTTTTGGGTCCATTGAGAACATGGTTGTTGTTCAATAATAAAATTAATCCTCAAAAATACAACTTGCCTAATAATTCTGCACTCCCTGTAGGCATTCACCTGACAAAAAAGAACAAGTGATTATGTGGCTGGAGGTACATTAGGCGGTCACTGAATAACAATTTTACTGTAGGCCAGTGGAGTACAGGCCCCAAAAATTAGGCATTCACCAATCAGAAAAGAACAAGTAATTATGTGGCTGGAAGTACATTAGGCAGTCACTGGATAACAATTTTACTGTAGGCCAGTACAGGCCCCAAAAATTAGGCATTCACCTGACAGAAAAGAACAAGTGATTATGTGGCTGGAGGTACATTAGGCTGTCACTGAATAACAATTTCACTGTAGGCCAGTGGAGTATAGGTCCCAAAAATTAGTCATTCGCCGGTTAGAAAACAAGTACTTATTACGTGGCTGGAGGTTCATTAGATAATCAGTGGATAACTATTTTACTGTAGACCAGTATAGGCCCCAAAAATTAGACATTCACGAGACAGAAAAGAACAAGCATATATGTGGCTGGAGGTACATTAGGCATCACTGAATAACAATTTTACTGTAGGCCAGTGGCGTATAGGCCCCCAAAAATTAGGCATTCATTGGAAAGAAAAGAACAAGTGATTATGTGGCTGGAAGTACATTAGGCGGTCACTGGATAACAATTTTACTGTAGGCCAGTAGAGGCCCCAAAATTTAGGCATCCAACTGACAGAAAAGAACAGTGGAGTAGAGGCCTCAAAAAATATGCATTCACTGGACAGAAAACAACAAGTGATTTTGCGGCTGGAGGTATATTAGACGATCAGTGGATAAGTATTTTACTGTACGCCAGTATAGGCCCCAAAACTTAGGCATTCACTGGACAGAAATGAACAAGTGGTTATGTGGCTGGAGGTACATTAGGCGGTCACTGAATAACAATTTTACTGTAGGCCAGTGGAGTATAGGCCCCAAAAATTAGGCATTCAGCAATCAGAAAAGAACAAGTGATTATGTGACTGGAGGTATATTAGGCGGTCATTGGATAACAATTTTACTGTAGGCCAGTGGAGTAGAGGCCCCAAAAATTAGGCATTCAGCAATCAGAAAAGAACAAGTGATTATGTGGCTGGGGGTACAGTAGACAGTCACTGGATAACAAATTTACTATATGCCATTATAGGAAAAAAAAAAATAGGCATTCACCTGACAGAAAAGAACAAGTGATTATGTGACTGGAGATATATTAGGCGGTCACTGGATAACGATTTTACTGTAGGCAAGGGGAGGACAGGCACCAAAAATTAGGCATTCACTAATCATAAAAGAACAAGTGATTATGTCACTGAAGATACATTAGGCGGTCACTGAATAATAATTTTACTGTAGGCCAATACAGGCCCAAAGAATTTGGCATTCACCTGACAGAAAAGAACAAGTGATTATGTGGCTGAAGGTAGATTAAGCGGTCACTGAATAACAATTTTACTGTAGGCCAGTGGAGTACAGGCCCAAAAATTTAGGCATTCACTAATCAGAAAAGAATAAATGATTATGCGGCTGAAGGTACATTAGGCGGTCACTGAATAACAATTTTCCTGTAGGCCAGTACAGGCCCCAAAATGTAGGCATTCAACAATCAGAAAAGAACATGTGATTATGTGGCTGGAGGTATATTAGACGGTCAGTGGATAACTATTTTACTGTAGGCAAGTGAAGTATAGGCCTCAAAATGTAAGCATTTACCTGACAAAAAAGAACAAATGATTCTGTGGCTGGAGATACATTAGGCTGTCACTGAATAAAAATTTTACTGTAAGCCAGTGGAGTACAGGCCCCAAAAATTAGGCATTCACTGGACAGAAAAGAATAAGTGATTATATGGCTGGAGGTAAATTAGGTGGTCACTGTATAACAATTTTACTGTAGGCCAATACAGGCCCAAAAAATTTGGCATTCACCTGACAGAAAAGAACAAGTGATTATGTGGCTGGAGGTATATTAGACATTCACTGGATAACAGTTTTTTATGGTAGGCCAGTACAGGCCCCAAATATTAGGCATTCACCTGACAGAAAAGAACAAGTGATTATGTGGGTGGAGGTATATTAGACGGTCACTGGATAACAATTTTTTACGGTAGGCCAGTACAGGCCCCAAAAATTAGGCATTCTCCTGACCGAAAAAAGAACAAGTGATTATGTGGCTGGAGGTACATTAGGCGGACACTGGATAACAATTTTTCTGTAGGCCAGTGGAGTACAGGCCCCAAAAATTAGGCATTCTCTGGACAGAAAAGAACAAGTGATTATGTGGCTGGAGGTATATTAGACGGTCAGTGAATAACTATTTTACTGTAGACCAGTATAGGCCCCAAAAATTAGGCATTCACCAGACTGAAAAGTAAAAAAGATTATATGGATGAAGTTAGGAGACACTGAATAACAATTTTACTGTTGGCCAGTGGAGTACAGGCCCCAAAAATTATGCATTCACTGGACAGAAAAGAACAAGTGATAATGTGGCTGGAAGTACATTAGGCGGTCACTGGATAACAATTTTACTGTTGTTCAGTAGAGGCCCCAAAAATTAGGCATCCACCTGACCGAAAAAAAGTGATTATGTGTCTGGAGGTACATTAGGCGGTCACTGAATAACAATTTTTCTGTAGGCCAGTGGAGTACAGGCCCCAAAAATTATGCATTTACGGGACAGAAAAGAACAATTAATTATGTGGCTGGAGGTATATTAGACGGTCAGTTGATAACTATTTTACTGTAGGTTAGTATAGGCCCCAAAAATTAGGCATTTACCGGACATGAAAGTACTAGTCATTATGTGGCTGGAGGTACATTAGGCGTCACTGAATAACAATTTTACTGTAGTCCAGTGGAGTACAAGCCCAAAAAATTTGGCATTCACTGGACAGAAAAGAACAAGTGATTATGTGGCTGGAGGTACTGTACATTATGCCGTCACTGGATAACAATTTTACTGTAGTCCAGTACAGGCACCAAAAATTTGTCATTTACCTGACAAAAAAGAGCAAGTGATTATGTGACTGGAGGTATATTAGACGGTCAGTGGATAACTATTTTACTCTAGGCCAATATAGGCCCCAAAAATTAGGCATTTACCGGACAGAAAAGAAAAAATTATTATGTGGCTGGAGATACATTAGGTGTCACTGGATAACTATTTTACTGTAGGCCAATATAGGCCCCAAAAATTAGGCATTCACCTGACAGAAAAGAACAAGTGATTATGTGGCTGGAGGTACATTAGACGGTCACTGGATAACTATTTTTTACGGTAGGCCAGTACAGGCCCCAAAAATTAGGCATTCTCCTGACCGAAAAAAGAACAAGTGATTATGTGGCTGGAGGTACATTAGGCGGACACTTAATAACAATTTTTCTGTAGGCCAGTACAGGCTTCAAAAATTAGGCATTCACCTGATAGAAAAAAGCAAGTGATTATGTGGCTGGAGGTAGAATAGGCTGTCAATGAATAACAATTTTACTGTAGGCCAGTGGAGTACAGGCCCCAAAAATTAGGCATTCTCTGGACAGAAAAGAACAAGTGATTATGTGGCTGGAGGTATATTAGACGGTCAGTGAATAACTATTTTACTGTAGACCAGTATAGGCCCCAAAAAATTAGGCATTCACCAGACTGAATATTAAAAAAGATTATATGGATGAAGTTACATTAGGAGACACTTAATAACAATTTTACTGTAGGCCAGTGGAGTACAGGCCCCAAAAATTATGCATTCACTGGACAGAAAAGAACAAGTGATAATGTGGCTGGAAGTACATTAGGCGGTCACTGGATAACAATTTTACTGTTGTTCAGTAGAGGCCCCAAAAATTAGGCATCCACCTGACCGAAAAAAAGTGATTATGTGTCTGGAGGTACATTAGGCGGTCACTGAATAACATTTTTTCTGTAGGCCAATGGAGTACTGGCCTCAAAAATTATGCATTTACGGGACAGAAAAGAACAATTAATTATGTGGCTGGAGGTATATTAGACAGTCAGTGGAGAACTATTTTACTGTAGGTTAGTATAGGCCCCGAAAATTAGGCATTTACCGAACATGAAAGAACAAGTCATTATGTGGCTGGAGGTACATTAGGCGTCACTGAATAACAATTTTACTGTAGGGCAGTGGAGTACAAGCCCCAAAAATTTGTCATTCTCTGGACAGAAAAGAACAAGTGATTATGTGGCTGGAGGTACGGTACATTATGCGGTCAGTGGATAACTATTTTACTGTAAGCCAGTATAGGCCCCAAAAATTAGGCATTTACCGGACAGAAAAGAAAAAAATATTATGTGGCTGGAGACACATTAGGCGTCACTGGATAACAATTTTACTGGAGGCCAGTGGAGTACAGTCCCCAAAAATTTGGCATTCACCAATCAGAAAAGAGCAAGTGATTATGTGGCTGGAGGTACATTACGCGGTTTACTGGATAACAATTTTACTGTAGGCCAATACTGGCCTAAAAAAAATGGCATTCACCGGACAGAAAAGAACAAATGATTATGTGGCTGGAGGTATATTAAACGGTCATTGGATAACTATTTTTCGGTAGGCCAGTACAGGTCCCAAAAATTTGGCATTCACCTGAAAGAAAAGAACAAGTGATTATGTGGCTGGAGGTATATTAGATGGTCACTGGATAACTATTTTTTACGGTAGGCCAGTACAGGCCCCAAAAATTTGGCATTCACCTGACAAAAAAGAACAAGTGATTATGTGGCTGGAGGTACATTAGGCGGTCACTGGATAACAATTTTTCTGTAGGCCATTACATGCCCCAAAAATTAGGCATTCACTGGACAGAAAAGAACAAGTGATTATGTGGCTGGAGGTATATTAGACAGTCAGTGGATAACTATTTTACTGTAGACCAGTATAGGCCCCAAAAATTAGGCATTCACCTGACAAAAAAGAACAAGCGATTATGTGGCTGGAGGTACATTAGGCGTCACTGAATAACAATTTTACTGTAGGCTAGTGGAGTACAGGACCCAAAAATTAGGCATTCATTGGACAGAAAAGAACAAAGGATTATGTGGCTGGAAGTACATTAGGCGGTCAATGGATAACAATTTTACTGTAGGCCTGTAGAGGCCCCAAAAATTAGGCATCCACCTGACCGAAAAGAACAAGTTATTATGTGTCTGGAGATACATTAGGCATTCACTGAATAACAATTTTTCTGTAGGCCAGTGGAGTACAGACCCTAAAAATTATGTATTTACGGGACAGAAAAGAACAAGTTATTATGTGGCTGGAGGTATATTAGACGGTTAGTGGATAACTATTTTACTGTAGATTAGTATTGGCCCCAAAAATTAGGCATTTACCGGACAGAAAAGAACAAGTCATTATGTGGCTGGAGGTACATTAGGCGTCACTGAATAACAATTTTACTGTAGGCCATTGGAATACATGCCCAAAAAAATTAGGCATTCACTGGACAGAAAAGAACAAGTGATTATGTGGCTGGGGGTACATTATGCGGTCAGTGGATAACAATTTTACTGTAGTCCAGTACAGGAACCAAAAATTTGACATTCACCTGACAGAAAAGAGCAAATGATTATGTGACTGGAGGTATATTAGACGGTCACTGGATAACTATTTTACTGTAGGCCAGTATAGGCCCCAAAAATTAGGCATTTACCAGACAGAATAGAGCAAGTGATTCTGTTGCTGGAGATACATTAGGCGTCACTGGATAACAATTTTACTGTAGGCCAGTGAAGTACAGGCCCCAAAAATTAGGCATTCACTGAACGGAAAAGAACAAGTGATTATGAGGCTGGAGGGACATTAGGCAGTCACTGCATAACAATATTTCTGTAGGCCAGTACAGGCCCCAAAAATTAGGCATACACCTGACAGAAAAAAACAAGTGATTAGGTGTCTGGAGGTACATTAGGCGGACACTGAATAACAATTTTACTGTAGGCCAGTGGAGTACAGGCCCCAAAAATTAGGCATTCACCTGACTGAAAAGGCCTTTTATGCCGCTGTATATACATAAGACAAGGACCATTCTTTGTTTTGTGTGGTGGCGGATATGTGTGGTTTGGCATAAGGAAATTCAATTACACGTAGTCGTGACAGGTGTTTAATTCCTCTGAGATCCATGCCTCATTCATTTTTAGAAATGTGAGCTAGGTGAGTGGGCCTATCTTTCGCGATCCCCCCTGCTGAGATGAACTTCCTTTCGGACAGGACACTCGACGAGGGGCAAGCCAAGAGTTCCATGGCAAAATTTTGCCAGCTCTGGTCACAGGTCAAGCATGCACACCCAGTAGTTCCTCGCTTTTCAGAGCGTTCACATCAGCTGTTAACCCGATGTAGTCAGACACCTGTCGGTCTAGGCGTTCACTGAGGCTGGATCTGGAGGGCAGCTGTCGATGGCTTGGCTGCAAGAATGATCTTATATGCGAAGTGACCAACACATCTTCAAACTGCCCTCTTATTGCAGGCTCGGTAGGATTGGTACCCGCACCTGTTTCGCTGTGGGTGGAACTTCTTCTGTGAGCACCTGCAACAGCAGAATGCAGTATCTCTCGCAGCAAGGCCTGGAAATGCTGCATTCTGACAGCCCTCTGTGATGCTGGTAACATGTCCTCCATTTTGTGTTTGTAATGGGGGTCTAAGTACATTTCCACCCAGTACTGTTCCTTACCCTTTATGCTTTTTATATGGGGGTCTCTCTTCAAATACTGGAGCATGAAAGCTCCCATTTGCACTAAAAGCTTTAATTTGAGGGTATTTACATCCAAATCAGGTGAACGGTGTAGGAATTACAACAGTTTGCATATGTGCCTCCCACTTGTTAAGAAACCAAAAGTAATGGGACAATTGGCTTCACAGCTGTTCCATGGCCAGGTGTGTATTATTTCCTCATTATCCCAATTACAATGAGCAGATAAAAGGTCCAGAGTTCATTTCAAGTGTGCTATTTGCATTTGGAATCTGTTGCTGTCAACTCTCAAGATGAGATCTAAAGAGCTGTCACTATGAGTGAAGCAAGCCATCATTAGGCTGAAAAAACAAACCAAACCCATCAGAGACTTAGCAAAAACATTAGGCTTGGCCAAAACAACTGTTTGGAACATTCTTAAAAAGAAGGAGCGCACCGGTGAGCTCAGCAACACCAAAAGACCCGGAAGACCACAGAAAACAACTGTGGTGGATGACCGAAGAATTCTTTCCCTGGTGAAGAAAACACCCTTCACAACAGTTGGCCAGATCAAAAACACTCTCCAGGAAGTAGGTGTATCTGTGTCAAAGTCAACAATCAAGAGAAGACTTCACCAGAGTGAATACAGAAGGTTCACCACAAGATGTAAACCATTGGTGAGCCTCAAAAACAGGAAGGCCAGATTATAGTTTGCCAAACGACATCTAAAAAAGCCTTCACAGTTCTGGAACAACATCCTATGGACAGATGAGACCAAGATCAACTTGTACCAGAGTGATGGGAAAAGAAGAGTATGGAGAAGGAAAGAAACTGCTTATGATCCTAAGCATACCACCTCATCAGTGAAGCATGGTGGTGTTAGTGTCATGGCGTGGGCATGTATAGCTGCAAATGGAACTGGTTCTCTTGTATTTATTGATGATGTGACTGCTGACAAAAGCAGCAGGAAGAATTCTGAAGTGTTTCGGGCAATATTATCTGCTCATATTCAGCCAAATGCTTCAGAAGTCATTGGACGGCTCTTCACAGTGCAGATGGACAATGACCCAAAGCATACTGCAAAAGCAACCAAAGAGTTTTTTAAGGGAAAGAAGTGGAATGTTATGCAATGGCCAAGTCAATCACCTAACCCGAATCCGATTGAGTATGCATTTTAATTGCTGAAGACAAAACTGAAAGGAAAATGCCCCAAGAACAAGCAGGAACTGAAGACAGTTGCAGTAGAGGCCTGGCAGAGCATCACCAGGGATGAAACCCAGCGTCTGGTGAGGTCTATGCGTTCCAGACTTCAGGCTAAAATTGACTGCAAAGGATTTGCAACCAAGTATTAAAAAGTGAAAGTTTGATTTATGATTATTATTCTGTCCCATTACTTTTGGTCCCATAACAAGTGGGAGGCACATATGCAAACTGTTGTAATTCCTACACCGTTCACCTGATTTGGATGTAAATACCCTCAAATTAAAGCTGTCAGTCTGCAGTTAAAGCACATCTTGTTCGTTTCATTTCAAATCCATTATGGTGGTGTATAGAGCCAAAAATGTTAGAATTGTGTTGATGTCCCAATATTTATGGACCTGACTGTACTTTCTATGTTAGAAAGTATATTATAGGTATATTACACCTGTCAATCAGTTTTTTTTTGTAGCAACAGGTATATTACACACTAGTTGCAATTAGTTATTCCAATAGCATTTGTCCCTCTATATAGCTGCGGTATCGCAGCAGAACTGCACACAACTGCTGCACAATACAAATGCACTATAATATACTTTCCATGTTAGAAAGTATATTATAAGTATATCACACCTTTACCATTCCTTAAAAGGACTTCTATGGCCCTATCAGCTAGTGTTTAGTGTCCCTAACAGTCTGACCCTGCTCCACAAAGCATCTTCTCCCTACACTGGCAAAACTGTGAATGTAAAATGGCTGCCATATCGGGTTCTGTGATAGGGTGGGGGTGTGTTAATATGCTGAAACGTCTCAATTGGCTGCCCTGTCCCACCTGATGGATGTGTGATGTGTCATGGGTCAAAGTTTGGCGCAATGCAAAAGGATAAGGTGCAGGTGGACATTGCCATATGTTCGCATGTTCGGCGAATTACGAACAAGCAAAGTTCGCCAGGAAATGACCGCCGGGAGAACCGCAAGGCCATCTCTAGTAACAAATACTTTAAATAAATGGTGATGTGAACCTGGCCTTACTTTATACTTCTCCCTCATATTTTGACATTCTTTCTAAAACCTTAATCAAGTTGTTTCCGAAACTATCTCTATATTAGACTCAATATTTTGATGCATTTTCTGAACTGTGTATATGCTCACATCTCCTGGGGATTTTTACCGTCCTTTCACTGCCACCTTTTTTTCCACTTTCTGGTTTCTTGAACTTGTTGATCTGAAGGTCTTGTTTGCTCAGAGCAGAGACAGCTGAGGAACAGGTTCCTGTCATGATTAACAGCCTGTCAAAGTTGCTTTCTGCTCTACTCTTCCCTTTTTTGTGAAAGAAGTTCCCAAGGAAACCAAGTATCATGCTGTTTAAATTAAAATAAAATAAAAATTAAATCACAAAATTTCATTATCGAAGTTCAGACAGGCTCCGAAATGACAACTACTTTTGGTTAAAAAAAATCTTTAGCTTGACATGTATAGAAAGAAGTTGCGGCCTTTTAGACATATCAGAAGCTGTAGTCAGTGGGATGACAGATGGAGTGAATATTCTGAAGACTTTTACTGGATTGTTAAAACTATGCTGATGCCCCTTAAACGTACTGTATTTCAGCAGACTACAGGGCTCTTTCTAGTATAACAGTTGTTTTGAAATGTAGAAATAAAAAAGTAAATAAAAAAATCATATTGGAGTAAGAAATGGTGTACTGTAAGCTACTTTCACACTAGCGTTCAGGGCTCCGCTTGTGAGTTCCGTTTGAAGGCTCTCACAAACGGCCCCGAACGGATCTGTCCAGCCCTAATGCATTCTGAGTGGATGCGGATCCGCTCAGAATGCATCAGTTTGGCACCGTTTGTCCTCCGCTCCGCTCAGCAGGCGGACCCCTGAACGCAGCTTGCAGCGTTCGGGTGTCCGCCTGGCCGTGCGGAGGCAAACGGATCCGTCCAGACTTACAATGTAAGTCAATGGGGACGGATCCGTTTGAAGTTGACACAATATGGCTCAATTTTCTAACGGATCCGTCGCCCATTGACTTTCAATGTAAAGTCAAAACGGATCCGTTTGCATTATCATGAACAAAATTCCTGTGTGACCAATTGCCTTCAGAAGTCACCTAATTAGTAAATAGAGTCCAGTAGAGCAGAAAGCAACTTTGACAGGCTTTTAATCATGACAGGAATCTGTTCCTCAGCTGTCTCTCCTCTGAGCAAACAAGACATTCAGATCAACAAGTTTAAGAAACCAGGAAGTTAAATGTATTCTCAGTATACCTACAGCTGTTCTGTGAAGGCCTCAGAGGTTTTTTAGTGAACATAAGTGATCAAACACCATCATAAAAACCAAGGAACACACCAGACAGGTCAGCGATAAAGTTGTGGAGAAGTGTAAAGCATTGTTAGGTTCAATCCATTATCCAAAAATGGAAGGAATATAACACAACTGCAAACCTACCAAGACTTGACTATTAACCTAAACTGGCAGACCAGGCATGGGGAGCACTAATTAGAGAAGCAGCCAAGAGGCCCATGGGTACTCTGGAGGAGCTGCAGAGATCCACAGCTCAGGTGGGAGAATATGTCCACAGGACAACTATTAGTTGTGTACTCCACAAATCTGGCCTTATGGAAGCCATAGGAAGTCACGTTTGCAGTTTGCCACAAGACATAGTAAACATGTGGAAGAAGCTGCACTGGTCAGGTAAGTCCAAAGTTGATTTTTTTGGGCCTAAATGCAAAATGCTATATGTGGTAGAAAACTATCACTGAACATCACCTTGGACACACCATTCCCACTGTGAAACATGGTGGTTGCAGTATCATGATGTGGGGATGCTTTTCTTTAACAGGGACAGGGAAGCTGGTCAGAGTTGATGGGAAGATTGATGAAACAAAATACAGGGCAATACTGGAGGAAAACCTGTTAGAGGCTGCAAAAGACTTGAGACAGCGGTAGAGGTTCACTTTCCAGCAGGACAACAGCCCTAAACATACACCCAGAGCTAAAATAGAATGGTTTAGATCAAACCATATTTATGTGTTAGTATGGCCCAGTCAAAGCCTCGACCTAAATCTCATTAACAATCTGTGGCAAGACTTGAAAATTGCTGTTCAGAGACGCTCTCAATCCACTCTGACTGATCTTGAGCTATTTTTCAAAGAACAAAAATGTCAGTATCTGGATGTGCAAAGCTGATAGAGACATGCCCCAAAAGACTTGCAGCTGTAATTGCAGTAAAAGATGGTCCTACAAAGTATTGTAACGTGAAAAAAATTGGAAAAGTTCAAGAGGTATGAATACTTTTTCAAGGCGCTGTAGTTGCTCAGTTGGTAGTTAAATTAGAAATGGGATCTCCAGAGGTAGAAGCACACCACAATTGATCCACCTTCATTTAAGGTACGGCTACATGGTGACACTGGTAACGACCAAGATCACAGGGGCATCACAGTGTAGTAGTGATCCCATAGAAAAGAATTGCAAGACAAGTAGCATGTGTTCCACAGTTGAGGCACACATGCAACTCACGCTGCCATCCCATTAATTTCTATGGGATCACAGTTTTACTGTGATGCCTCTGCGCTTCTGGTCGTGACAGCTGTTGCGTATCCAGTGTCTCCGTATAGTCGTACCCTTAAAGGAACATGCACAAGACCTTATACTGGTTTTGTACAAGCTTTAAGCTGTATAAGGCAGTGGAACTGCACCCATCAATGTCTGTTGGGACTATACTATACTTCTATGTATCTCTAATTTCATATGGTGCTAAATAAGTAGAGACCTTTAGGGCATGCACCATGGAATGCTCTTGTTATGACAGTGGTCCATGCCCACCACTGCTTCACTCCTTCTGGTTGGCACCCCGCTGCCTTGTTCACATACTCCATGGTTACCGACATCACAGGCATCCCACTCTCTCTGCCCAGAGGGACTGTACACCACAGTAGTTCTTGTTTTACTTTTATGCCTCTCACTGTCCATAGGGCATAGCGACATGCTCTCTCTGGCTCTTAAAAGGCAGGTATGCATGCACCTTTTCCCTCCCCTGTCTATGGCTGGCCACTTTAGAGTATTTAAGACATCTTCCCCTGTGGGAAGGTGCCTGAACAATAGGTTCTAGTACGATAGTTTCCTGAAAAGGTATACTATTAGTTTGTTTGCTGCACTAAATTCTGCCTGATTCCTAGATTTTGATCCTTCACTGCATGACAGACCTCTTCCTGATATCTGTTCTGCTCCCTGAGCTACCCACACTGACCTTTGAACTGTGAATTGGATTGTATATACTCTGTTTCCTTGACCTTGGCCCGTTCATGAATATGGTTCTGCCTGATCCATTGGTGCACTGCATTGGTGTTTCTTGACCTACATGGTTCAGCAATCACTTTAACAGAGACTACACTATGATGTAGCAGCCTGGTGAAGCCCAGATTCCTGAACAGGGGTCAAAGAATGGAGACATGGGGGGCTACTTACATTATGCCCTTAGGAGTAGCTCCAAGCAAAATCTATTCAGTAATACAGTGGATCCACATTTTCTTTTTCCAGTTCTATTAGGATATATTCACCCATATTCCTTGCAGACATTACTGTGCCGAAAAATTGTTAAGGACCTTTTTTCTAAAGCATGCACTTGGATTTTTGTAAGCCCCACTGAAGCCCCACATCAATTAGAACAGTTTGCAACAAATGACACTTACATATTTACCCTCACAGAGGTATTCGCAGAAGATGTCTCAATATCTCTGTAATATGTTCAATAGAGATGAGCGAAGTTACAGAAAATACAATTTGTCCGCTTCGCTGGAATTTCACAAACAAATTAGCTTTGTGACGAATTACTTCATCACAAAGCGCATTTCTTTGCATGTAGCGGGCATAATGATGGGTGATTGCACTTCCCCCATCATTGAACCCCTCAGATGTTGCGTTCATCACTGATCGCGGCCCCTGAGATTAAAAATGAGTGCTTTCAGTGGTTAATCAGTTAAAAATAAATAAATAAAAAATACTCACCTTATCCATTTGATCGTGAAGAGCCCACATCGGCCATCTTGATTGAAGACACTGGAAGAACTTGCAATTTCAAATGGTGAAAGATGAGGTATGTATTTTTTTTACCGTCATTACTGGGAAAATCGATTCGTTACCTCGGTGCGCAATGAAATTCTTCTTCGCGTTAAATCAAAATCAAATTTTTCCTGAAATTCGGATCGAAGTCTACTTCAGATACTTTGATTCACTCAACACTAATGGTCACATATGGAGTACATGGAGTGCTTATGCTGTACAAGAATATGTGCAGAAGCTCTGAGTGACTAGGATTAGTTTAACCATCACAAATAAGTAAAGTGAAATTGTGACCACAATTTTTAGATTTTTATAAAACTTAAAGGGGCTGTCCAAGTTATTTTTATTGATGACCTATCCTCGGGATAGGTCATCAATATCAGATCAGTGGGGGTCCGACACCTGGCACCCCCTGCTGATCAGCTGGTTGAAGAGAAGGCCACATGGCGTGCCAGCGATGCCTTCTCTTCATTGTTTACCTGTTTGCCATCAAAACTGCAGCAGTGAGCAGGTGTAATTACATCTAAGCCATCCCATTCACTTCAATGGGACAGCTAGATCCTATTCAAGTGTATAGGAAGGAGCTGTCCCATTGTACCATTAGTAACAAGGAGATTCCTTACAAATAAACAGCGATGCTCACTGTGTACACAAAAATTATCCAGACTAAACCCATCCCCCTCCTCCTAAACTATCTGGCTCATGTGTAATAGCATAAGTGACCTACGCCGATATTTTGCGCGCATTACGCGAGTATTACAATGCCGATTTTTGCAATCAATATAATCTCCAATTTTCGAATTCGCAAATATATGATGAATATTCTACAAAATATTTGCGAAATATCGCGAATTTGAATATTGCCCCTGCAGCTCATCAATATTCACCAAGGTCTTCAGGAAGAAGTCACCTGTTACCGTTGATAATAATGATTTTTTTCTGTATGGTACGGTTTGGCAACAGAGACACAGTTTGAAACCACATCTGTAGGACCCAGTGATAGTGGCATGAGAATTTAATTTAATGGTTTGGTGGCTGGGTAGTCTATGTAAATGATGGGGGGCTAGATTGTTGCCCAAATTGATAGAATGAATGTAGTTAATTTTATAGGCAGTCACAATATCTTTGCCTAGGAGGTTATCAGTCTTCAGCAAGTGCCAGTGGCATTGGAGGTAGAGATGGTCTTGCGGTTCGCCCGGTGGTCGATTCGTGGTGAACTTTGCTTGTTTGCGGTTCGCCAAACGGGCAAACATATAGCGATGTCCGCTGGCGCAATATTATTTTACATTGTGAAGAACTTTGACCCATGACACATCGATCAGGTGGTACAGGACAGCCAATTGAAACGTTTTAGCACATGGACATTCCCCCTACCTTATATATAAACCCGATCTAATCACCATTTTACATTCAGTCTTTTGCCAGTGTAGGGGGAGGTTGCTGTGTGGAGCAGGGACAGACTGTTAGGGACACCAAAAGCTAGCAAATCGGGCCACAAAAGTCCTTTTAAGGACTGGTATAGGTGTGCTATCGATAGCTGTGACTTACTGAGGGGTGTAATATACTTTTAATATACTTTCTAACATAGAAATTATATTATAGTGCATTTGTATTGTGCAGCAGTTGTGTGCGGTTCTGCTGCGATACGGCAACTATACAGAGGGACAAACGCTATTGGAACAAATAAGTTCTACTGGTGTGATATACCAGTTGCCCCCCAAAAAAACTGATTGAAGCAGGGGTGTTATATACCAATTATATACTTTCTATATAGTGCATTTGGGTAGTGCAGCATTTGTTTGCGGTTTTGCTGCGTTACCTCAGCTCACAGAGTGACAAACGCTATTGGAACAAATAATTTCTACTGGTGTAATATACCAGTTGACCCCCCCAAAAACTGATTGAAGCAGGGTGCTATATACCAATAATATACTTTCTATATAGTACATTTGGGTAGTGCAGCATTTATTTGCGGTTTTGCTGCGTTACCGAAGCTACAGATAGTGACAAACGCCATTGGAACAGTGAGAAACGCTATTGGAACAAATAATTTCTACTGGTGTGATATACCAGTTGCTCCCCAAAAAAACAAATTGAAGCAGGGATATGATATATCTTCTTCCACAAATTCTGCTCTTCTATAGGGAATTTTGTCACAGGGTTATTTTGAAAATGACAAGCAGAGGAAGAGGCAGGACATTCCGTAGGGGTGGCAGGGGTTGGGCAGGTGCACTAGGCTGGAGACTAAGTGGGAAGTTGCAGAAGGTGCGTGCGATTATGTAAAAGGACGCACCAGATTTGGTTGAGTGGCTCACTCAGCCTTCCGCTTCTGCACCCTCCTCATCCTCTCTATCTGCACCCTAATCACTCTCTGCTGTGTGCACCCCAAAAGACACCACCACCACCACTACCTTATCCCCTCTGCTGGAGTCAGAGGAATTATTTTCCAATCCATTACAAGACCTTACCGATGCGCAGCCATTCTTGGCATCGGATCAGGAAGAGGAGGTATCAACGGTCGGCACCCAGCAGTCTGAAGACAGTACCCAGATCATCCCAAGGAAGGTGGTCCCCACTGTTGCTGCCGAGATCTCTAATGTCAGTGGTGGTGAAGGAGACGATGATGACGTGTCTATGGACGTCACATGGGTGCCTAAAAGAGAGGAAGAGAAGGGGAGTTTAAAAGGGAGAGACGGAGCAGCAGATAGGAAGGAGAAGGAAGAGATGCAGGCAGAACTTACAGTGCACAGGAGGCAAAAAGCAGACTGCTAATGTATCTGGAATGAGTAATCCACCATGCACGCTCCCAGGACACCGACACATGGCTCCGCAGTGTAGGCTTTTTTAACGTCTGCTGCTGACGATAGTGTTGCCATCTGCAGCCTGTGCTGTGAACGCATACGTCGTGGTAAGCCCAACACTCCCCTAGGGACGACCGTCTTAAGAAGGCACCTGGCCTCCCATCACCGAGCCAAGTGGGAGCAACACCGTCAGAACCCACAAAGACACACTCCTTGTGCTCCACGTCCTGCCTCTTCTCCTTCTCCTCTCCATGTTTCCTCCACTCCCCCTTCCACCATGCCATCGTCGCGTTCATCTGGCAAAATGCAGGCTTCTCTGGCCAAAATGTTCGAGCGAAAAAAGATGATGACGCCTGATAACCCTCTTGCCCAACGGCTGACCGCTGGCTTGTCGAAACTGCTAGCCCGCCAACTACTGCCTTATAAACTGGTGACTTGGAGGCCTTTAGAAAATTTGTGGCCATTGGCACACTGCAATGAAAGGTCTCCGGAAGGAAATATTTCTACCAGAAGGGCATCCCAGAGCTATATTGTCACGGCTGAGGATGGGGGAAATCCTCAGCCGTGTGGAGCCAGGTGATGTTATGGCTGCTTGACCACGAAGACAGGATTAGGGAGCAGGTCACCTCCTAAACGCATCCCTAACCTGACCCTGACTCCTAGCTACATGAGCCAACCTTGATGGTAGGAGGGCTCATGCTCCGGAACCTAGAAGTCCCTGCTAGCCCTCAAGATGGCCCTAAGCTAGGAGCTGAGTAAGACAACCCACTCCTCCTAAGCACGGAGGAGCAGGAGTCTCAACGGCCAAGCTGCTGGAAAAGGGGAAACATAAACAGCCTATGTATATGGCAGGTGCTGCACTAGTTCCAGCCACCTGCCACAGCCCTGCTGACTGGATCCGTGTGCAGGAAAGCTGAAGTCCACAAATAGCAGACAGACGTCAGCACAAACTCATCCACACACCGGAACCCAGATACATGGCAGCACTAAATAGGACAGGAAAACATAGGAGGCTGCTTCAGCTAGCAAGACTGAAGCAACCTACTGAGCCCTGCTAGAGAGAGGGTCTATATAGGCCCAAGTGGCTACACCCAAGGGTTGGACACACCCAGTGACATCACACACACACTGGGAAGGAAGTTAACCCTTCCAGTACCACAGAAGGGAAAGACACATAAATGGGAAGTGCACACAATACATACAACGTGCATAACATACACACACCTAACATAAAGGTTGCTAGGTGTGACCGCATGCCAGGGCAGCAAGCTGCCTAGCGACGCTCAGGCTGCTCTGCTGCAAAATACAACACTGGTTGCCCGCGGCAACCACAAGTCAGGCCACAGACAAGCGGCCCTCACCCGTGGTTGAACACCCATACAAAACCGCAGGCAACTGCATGCGGTAAAGGAGTCACGGTCATGGGCATGGCCGTGACATATATGGCCACGTTAAGCGGCAAGTGAATGTATCTCTGGCACACAGTGTCGGTTCCAAGATACATCTGACCACAGACACGTGGTCTAGCAAACACGGGCAGGGAAGGTACATAACTTTTACTGCCCACTTGGTGAACCTTCAGACGGCCATCAAGCATGCAACCTTTGGCACCTATGTGGATTTGGTGTTACCGCCACCGATTGCATGCAAGCCTGCCTCTTCTATTCCTCCTCCTACTTCATCCACCATCTCTTCCTCGGCTGACTCCTCTGTTTCCACTGCTACCGCCTCTTCCGTTGTGCCCCCCAAGCTCCCCAGAACCTATTTGACGTGCCAGGTGAGACATTGCCATGCTGTGCTGAAGCTGTTGTGCCTGGAAGCCAAGAGCGACACCGGTCCTGCACTCCTTTCAGCTCTGTGGTCACAGGCCGATCAGTGGCAAACCCCACTCAATTTGACAGTTGGTAAAGTGGTGTGCGACAACGGTGCCAATCTGCTGAGCGCACTAAAACAGGGCAAAATGACACATGTGCCGTGCATGGCACACATCCTGAACTTAGTCGTGTAGCGATTCGTTGCCAAATACCCCAGGGTCCAGGACGTCTTGCAGCAGGCCAGGAAAATCTCTGGCCATTTTAGAAGATCTTACACAGTCGTGGCTCGCGTTGCTGATGTGCAGCAGCGACACCCCCTGCTCCTCAGACATTTGATTTGTGACAGCCTGACACAATGGACCTCCAACTTGTATATGCTTGATAGGCTGCTCCATCAGAAAGGTGCAGGTAATTACTACCTGTACGAACTCTGCTGCTGGACAGGTTCTGGGAGCTTGTTTTTTTTTCACCACGCTAGTGGCTGCTCATGCGCGACGCATGCAGACTTCTGCGGCCATTTGATGAGATTACCAAACTGGTCAGTCACAGCCAGAGCGCCATCAGTGATATCGTACCTTACGCCTTCTTTCTGGAGCGTGCATTGCGTTGTGTCATTGATCAAGCCGTCGAGGAGCAGGAAGATGAGGAAGTCGCAATGCTGGATGAATTCCCAGGGGGTGCTACTCCATCTGGAGCAAGTCAACAGGAGTCTGAAGAAGAGTCAGGGGAGGAGCAAGAAGAGCAGGCTTTACATTTTTCTTGGATCCCTAGTGTTGTCCGTGACTAGGGGGAGGAGACCGAGGACGACATTATCCTGGACGATGAGCAGGAGCCAGGCCACTCCACCGCTTCCAGTTTAGTGCAAATGGGGGCCTTTATGCTCCAGTGTTTGAAGAGGGACCCCCGTATAAGAAGCATAAAGGGCAAGGACCAGTACTGGGTGGCAAAGTACTAAGTAAAGACACAAAATGGCGGACATGTTACCAGCATTACAGAGGGCTGTCAGAATGCAGCACTTCCAGGCCTTGCTTCGAGAAATGATGCATTCTCACAGAGAAACAGTTGCAGGTACCAATCCAACAGCGCATGCAAGAAGAGGGCAGTTTAAAGATGTGTTGGTCACTTCGGATATGAGATCATTCTTGCAACCAACCTATTGACAGCCGCCCTCCAGATCCATCCTCAAGGAACGCCTAGACCGACAGGTGTCCGACTACATCGGGTTAACGGCCGATGTGGACGCTCTGAGAAGTGAGGAACCCCTGGAGTACTGGGTGTGCAGGCTTGACCTGTGGCCAGAGCTGGCACAATTTTCCATGAAACTCTTGGCTTGCCCCTCGTCCAGTGTCCTGTCCGAAAGGACGTTCAGCGCAGCAGGGTGGATCGTGACAGATAAGCGCATTCTACTAGCTCACGACAGTGTGGACTACCTCACATTTCTAAAAATTAATGAGGCATGGATCTCGGAGGAATTCAACACCTGTGACGACCACGTTTAATTGAATTTCCATATGACAGCCCACAAATATCCGACACCACTCAGATTAAATATTGGTCCCTTTCTTAGGTAAATACAGCGGCATAAAAGGCCTTTTCTGTCCGTTGAATGCCTAATGTTTTGGAAAATTTATATTTAATGACCGTGTAATCTACCTCCAGTCGCATACTTACATGTTCTTTTATGTACGCTCATGCATAATTTTAGGGGCCTGTAGTGCACTGGCCTGCTGGAAATATGATATCAAATGACCCTGTAATCTACCTCCAGCCACATACTTACTTGTTCTTTTATGTACGCTGAATGCCTAATTTTTGGGGCCTGTAGTACACTGGCCTACTGTAAAATTGATATCCATTGACCGTGTAATCTACCTCAAGCCACATACTTATGCAGTATGCCAGACCGACAGGGGAATCATATGTGAGGTCACGGTGTGAGCATTAGGTGGGCCAAGGTAAATACAGTTCTGGTTACTCACGGTTATGTCGTCCCTGGGCAGGCCTGCATAAGTGAAGAGGAGAACGGCACAGGAATTCTCTAGGGCACACTCTGGTGTAAGGGATACAGGCCAGATGGTGGTTCGAGGTGCCCTTGATGATCTGTATTAATGTGCTTATGGCAAGGTCCCTTGTAGTCGTGACACCAGTACCTTTTATGGTGGTACAACCATTTACTGTAGTGTTAACTGAGGAATTGGAGACTGAGACAAGGATGGTGTAATCCAACTTATAACTTTTACTGAACGTTGCTCCTGATAACATTTACATCCAAGTATAAAACAGTACATCCAGATATGAAATACAGTCTTTAGTATATCCAGATATGCAATTACAAACTTTAGTACATCCAGATCTAAAATACAGTCTTTAGTACATCCAGATATGCAATACAGTCTCTCATGCATAAGAGGGTAGGGTATTGTAAGTCCTTAGGTAAAACAGGCTCTTTGTCTTTTATATATATGAAAGCTACTGCTTCAGACTAGGCTTTTGAAGTATAAAAGTCTTAGGCTGGTATGAACTCTCGCCTTATTCTAAACTGAATTAAAGATGATTTTCAGAATCCTTGAACCTCTATTTCCAGTGCTTTTCTGGAAGTTGGCCTAGCTGTCCTCAGGGTTTAAACTGGAGGTGTGGATGCCGGAAGCTGTGTCCTACACCTAATTGCAAAGGTGCCTGGGAAGCCTTTGAGTATGGCCATTTGCTATCCTTTGACTTAAAATATACTAATCCCCTTGAATACTTGCTGTAGCAGCTTGTCACTGGTCACCCCAGAGGAATGAGCAATAGAAGTAGATTTCTTACCCCTAGGCTGAATCTTGTAGGCTTTAACCCTGGACTGTGGAGCCAACAGGGAGACAGCAGAGAGGCAGGAGACCTCCCTCCAGCAGGCAGCTACATCATGACTGCTCTCTGACTAAACTAGTCCAGACTGGACTAACTGTGCCTGAGCTAAGCTATATATACACACTGTAACACTGCCCCATCTAGTGGAGAACCTAGTGTAGTGCACCCTAACTAGGCCTGTATAAAGGATCTTACACATAAAATCACATAGTGACATGGGAGAATATGACATGAGATAAATTACAGCATACAGGCATAATATATGACAATAAAATACAATAAAACAAGTTTGCGGTGCCCACGGCCACGTAGTGGGACACTGCACTTACTTATTATTTTAAGTACACTGAATGCATAATTTTTGGGGCCTGTAGTACACTGGCGCAGTGTCGGACTGGGGTGCCTAGGGCCCACCAGTAAAATTTATTTTGGGGGCCCACCATACGGATACATTAAAATATAATAAATAATCTAACACTTTTTTTATATGAAAATAGGCTGGTTGAGGTGCTGTACATTAAATATATGTATGTAGTGCAGTAAGTTTACTGTGTTATGTGCCACTTGTGCAGGGGGTGGGAGACTTGGGGCCCACCTTGCTAAGGGGCCCACCGGGGGATTCCCCTGTACCCCTGTGGGCCAGTCCGAGCCTGCACTGGCCTGCTGGAAAATTGATATCCAATGACCGTGTAATCTACCTCCAGCCACATACTTACTTGTTCTTTTCTGAACGGTGAATGAATAATTGTTGCGGCCTCAGAGGAATTCAACACCAGTGAAGACCACGTGTTATCGAATTTCAACTATTATCATTAGGGTTTTTTTTTAAGAGGGGGGATTTCATTAGCCATGTTTTTAATTCAATTTTATTTTTTTTAGTTCTTTTAAACATGTATTTGACCTGTATTTGTACTGGCCTGCAGTAAAATTGATATCCATTGACCGTGTAATATAACTCCGGCCACATAATCACTTGATCTTTTCTGTCCAGTGAATGCCTAATGTTTGGGGCCTGTAGACCAGTAGCCTACAGTAAAATTTTTATCCATTAACCGCATAATGTATCTCGAGCCACATAATCAGATTTTTTTTTATGTCAGGTGAATGCCTAATTTTTAAGGCCCGTAGTCCTGTGGCCTAAAATAAAAACAGGGCACATTTCAGAGAATTTCCCTTTAAGACGCATAAAAATGTCCCTGTCACGGCCTTTGGTTTGCGCCGTGACACTGTTGCCACACTTGCGGTTGCCTGCGGTGACATGTTGCTGTGAGAGCATGCAGTGGCAGTGTCTCGGCCTTCTAGGTGATTGCCGTGATATGGTTGCCACGCATTCTGTTGCCGGTGGTAATGTGTGGTTTGGTAAGCTTGTGTGTGCACTTCCCCTTTAAGTGGCTTCCTTCCTCTGTCTGGTGTTTGGAAGGGTTAACCTCCTTCCTAGTATTTTGTGAACACTGGGTTTATGTGTGTGTGGGTGTGGCTGCTTGGGCAATTTAGCCTCTGCTGGATGCCTGAAGCTCAGTGTTCCTCCAGCCTTGGTGTATGCTGGTGGTTCACTGTTCCTGGCTTTTACCATCTGTCCAGTGAGGGCCACCCATCATTGATGTTATTATGGTGTTTCTTTCCCTTCTTATCTTTTGGTTTGCGTGGGTTATGTTCAGGGTGTTGTATGTCTTGTGTTTTGTTACATTCCCCTGTCTCACGTTTATTGCAGCTATGAGAGTCCTGGGTTCCTGTGTCGTTGTAGTTTGTGCTGTGTCCTTTAATTTTGGTGTGGACTGCAGCACTTGTGCATGGGTTCCAGTCAGTGTGGCTGTGGCAGGTAAGTGTGTTATTGGTTTCGCTTACCTGCCAACTCTATATGCTGTATGTGTTCCCCTCTCCTTGCAGCCTGGCCTCAGATAGAGACTCCTGTTCCTCCATGACTGGGATGAACAGGTCGTCTCTTCCCGGCTCCTTGGTGAGGGCCTTCCAGGGCGACTCAGGGTGTCTAGGAATCTCATACGGTGAGGAGTCAGGGAGAGGATTAGGGATACTGTAGAAGGTGACCTGTTCCCTTATTACTCCTTTTGGCCAGGCGGATCCCCTTTCACCCTTTGACTCCGCACGGTGGGGGGCTTCCCCTACTCCCCTCTGTGACAATCCCCTGTTTGCGAAACATATTTTTTGTTGGGATTTTTGTCATTAATCACCCTCTAGTATGTCACTGTCCATGTTGTGGGACTATTTGTACACTTCTACTAAGTATTTGGTGTCCGCAAATATGAGCTGAAGATTTTTCACGTTCGCCTGCCATTAAAGTGAATGGGGCCCGCCGCGAACTTGCGGTTCGTGAACATTTGATCACGTTCGCAGACCGTCCCGGCTGATATTCGTCCATCACTAATTGGATATTCTTTTTGATGATAGTGTGACCTGAATTGTATGTGCTTTGCAAAAGAACTTGTGTTAGTTTGCAAAGATTTTTTTAAAGTAAAAGGCAATCTGCTTGGGTTAAAGTGGTGCATTTCTTGACGGCTTTTTTGATTAGTTGTGAGGGATAATGTTTTTCTCTGAAGCGGTTCTCTAGGATTTGGGCTTGATATGTGAAAATATTGTCATGTCAGCAGTTTCTGCAGATCTGTTTGAGTTGTGCAAAAGGGATGTATTCAAGCCAGGAAGGGTAGTGAGCACTGTAAAAACCTAGATAACTAGCATAATTAGCATCAACTTTTTTGAAATGTCTACTGGTTTCAAGAGTTCTTGCGTCTTTCTTAGTAAAAATTTTGTGATTAAGGAACTCAATCTGAATGCTGTAGGCTGTTGGTAAGAAAAGGAGAGCCCAAAATCTTTGTTATTAAGAGCATTAAAAAATGAAAATTCTTTCCTCAGAAAAACCACATCAAAGCAGGACCATTTGAGTTAATCCTCTGTCGACTGTAACTCCTGTTACCTTTTCTCCTGGTGCCGTCTCTGTGTCTTTTTTCGTTTTTATTTTATTATTTTTATTAAGATATCTTTCACTTCATTCTGGTGAAAAAGTACCTTTAATCCATGCACAAATGAGCAATTAAGTGCACTGGGGATAGGCCCAAGCCACCCTAAGCACCCTTCCTACTGCTTCCTCTGCCAGGCACTCCCTTTTCTTGTTTCTTTAATGGATGTCCTTTTTATTTGATATGTTCTTAATTTGCATCTACAAAATAAAGAGGTATATTAAAGTCACATGTACATCACCTTTTATATGTCTAATATATTCCTCCAGATCATGGTTGTCATAAAACAGCAGTTGGAAAACTGCTACAAGAGGACATAGTTTTAAATTAGAGGGGCAAAGGTTTAAAAGTAATATCAGGAAGTATTATTTTACTGAGAGAGTAGTGGATGCATGGAATAGCTTTCCTAAAGAAGTGGTAGCTGCAAATACAGTGAAGGAGTTTAAGCATGCATGGGATAGGCATAAGGCCATCCTTCATATAAGATAGGGCCAGGGGCTATCGATAGTATTCAGTATATTGGGCAGACTAGATGGGCCAAATGGTTCTTATCTGCCGACACATTCTATGTTTCTATGTTTCTATAATGACTTCACAAAAGAAGCTTCAGACTTATAGATTGTAAGCATTGCACACTAGTTGATGGGATTTTTTTCATCAGAAAGTCATGGAATGAATTTTTTTTTAATATTTTGGCTGTTTTATTTTTCATTACGGTAATACTATGCCATTGGAAATTGAATACAAAATACCGTCCTTGTATAGCAGTCTACACAAATTATATGGTTTTCTATATAGATAGGTAATCCATTGTCAGTTTACTTCTGCTGTGAGGGGAGATTGTTATAGGCAAAGTAATTCTCATGATGATTGAGATAAAAAATATCACAGTTCTATTGTTTTCTTGATAGACCTAGATAAAGATTCTCACAGAAGAGCATTCCATTGATTAGGTAACATGTGGTGCTCTAATTTAGTCACACACCTTTTCTGCTCTCTGACTGCTGAAATGGCCTGACTGAAAGAACTTATTGAGATGCAGTGCCAAGACAGGAAGTAGAATACAAGGACTGAGAAAAAAATATATATCCAGAAAACGATACTCCTATTTTCTAAAAAGAATGTTAGTGTCTTTTTAATAAAAAGTATTTATTCTTAACAATAACCCATGAATCAGCTTCAGCCTACAGGCACACAAGTGGTCTATGATACGCTTTATCATCAGTACAATTTTCTGAACTGACATTCTCACAATTACACATGTGCATTCTGTGTAGTTCTAATAGAGCCCACAACCATCAGTAATGTTATTAGAGGTGATCCAGAGGTCTTAAGGTTCTCTTAATACATTTCATGTTGTGCTCAGATCCCTTCTATTCACACAAACCAGCTGCTCCAGCACAATAACTTTCACTGCTATATTACTTTTTTTTATTTTCATTTTTTTTTATCTTGAGAGACCTTATATTTGCATTAACAATTCTACTCCGCTATGGGCTGAGTATTATTGTACAGAAATCCTATTTCACTGCTTAGGCACAAGAGAGTTTGCCTTAAAGCAAATGTAATGTGTAATGTGTGATGATACATGTTATGTACTATTTCACATTAAATTATCATACATGTGATATATGCTCTAAAAAATGTGTTGCTTATATTATTTGCTATATAAATTTCCATATGCATATTCTGAATGTGCTAAGCTGACAAAGAACGTGAAGATGATATTGCTTATGTATGCGGCATGCTAAGACCAGGTTCGCATCACCGTTGAGTTTTCCGTTTTTCTGATCTGTCAGAAGGACAGAAAAACAAACAAAAAAACAACAGATCCTGTATTTTAAGCATCCGTTTTGCACAGTTATGCACATGTTATGTTCTGGATGAAAAAACATACTTTGCTTAGGACTTTTTTTTTCCTTTCTAAAATATCGGATCTCAGGTGGAAATAGCCAAAAATGTACTTAACTGAGCATAAAGGATGCTTAAAATCTTTTTTTTGTTTGTTTATTTTTCTGTTCTTCTGACAGATCGCAAGAACAGAAAAATAAACGGTGATGTGAACCTAACCATTACATAAATACCGGTAAGTCATCATATTCTTCATTTACTATAGACAACTCCTTTCCATCCTGCTAGGGTAAATGGATAACATAGCGGCCCATTTGGATCCCATCCTCTAGCCAAAGAAAAAGTGCTCCCACTCTGGTGGACTCAACCCCTTCATACATTAAATGGGAAGCCATAAATTTGATGGTCAGTATGCTAACATTTGAATGACACAGGTTTCTGAAGTCAGACACAAAGCGTTCAGCTTTTCATCAAGCCTTTATAGGAAATATTGAGCATTGATCCTCCAAGCTTCAGATTGTTCTGGCTAATCTTTGTATTCACCATTATGTTATAGATGCCTAAGAAAACCAAACTGGCATCAAATTGGAGTTACAGATGTGTCTACAATTAAAGGGTTTGTGCCACCATTAAATGTTATTGTAATATAATGCAGCATAATAAAAGGGTTAATTTTGTAATTTACGTTCTCTTACTCAAATTTTCCACTTGTAAGATATTTTCTTTACTTCATTATGATGTTTGTATTGTAATGTGCACATCCACCTACTGAGCTGGATAAGCATGGTCGATTGTGCTTGGTTCCATCCTTCAACTGCCACCAGTATCTACTGTTAGAAGCTGTGACAGTTACAGGAGCTACAGCTGGAAGGATGCGCCCCTTGAAATAGGACACACCACCTGAGCTGTCAGCCTGAAGAGAATTATAGCTTCTATTGATCCAGAAGTTTGATGCACATGCCCTTTTTCACATTTTCTAAGTGTTTTAGAAACGTTTCCAACTCATGAAGCAAAAGGTCTGGCTTAGCTGAAAAATTAGGTGTGATTTAGCAAAAAAGGGGTGTGACGGGATTCTATATTGTGCACCAATGTACCCCAAAATGTTGTTGCAAAGTAAGCCAACCAATTGAAGGTGTAAGTTAATTGAGGATATTAACAAGCCCTGTACTCCAGCCTTATGACTTTAAAAAGTCTCATAAGACTTTGTGACGTTTTGGGATTATTTGTGCAAACATTTTGAGACATTTTGTACTCCACTCTCTTTTCAAAGTGGGTGTGAAGGTAGGCACTGTTAGCCTGTCAAGCTAATTTAAAGAGGTTGGACAATTCTTAACATTTGTTTCCTAAATGGCCCAAAATCACATAAAGAATTACAAGCAACTTTACAGCACCTCTTATTGGTGGCTAGATCCATGGCCGATCCATGGCCAACAAACAGAACCGAGTTCTTCAGCCCTGTACATGGTAACTAAGATGGCGGTGGTCACATAGTTTGCTCAAGTGACTACTTTTTGAACTCCCCTGGCTACATCCTTTTCTGCATAGGCATGGTGTCATAAACTCCACATTAACAAATCTGTTAACCTTATATAAATAAATATGACACTCAAAATAGCCTTAATCATCATTGATTGGTTGGATAAAGTTGGCCCCGGTGTCACTTATGTTACTTAAATATATATAATGAATTTAACATGAAACAATCAAATTAATAACCTTCAATAAATAACTCCACATAGTCCACCCGAAGAGTGACTACTTCCCCAAAGCTAACACTGTGACATTAAGTTAGAAAGGGGAAAGGGGGTTTCTTCTCTGCCGCTCACCAACTGCACAGTAACCGTCAAACCTTTTCTTTTACAGGTACTCACGTGCATACAGTTGATCCATTCTCCAATCAAGATGAAGAAGATCTTCCCTTGAAGCTCAGATCGCACAAGGCATCTGTTACCAGGTAAGAAGCATAAACCGTAAATACTTGCACATGCAATTAAAGGTGTCATGACACCATGTCACCCCTAATTGCATACGCAACTAGGTCTACCCATGTTGTCATAAAATCCACATTAACAAATCTGTTAACCTTATATAAATAAACATGACACTCAAAATAGCATTAATCATCTTTATTGATTGGTTGGATAAAGTTGGCCACAGTGTTACTTATGTTACTTAAATATATATTATGAATTTAACATGAAACAATCAAATTAATAACCTTCAATAAATAACTCCACATAGTCCACTCGAACAGTGACTATTTCCCCACACTTCCAAATAGCGAAGCTAGATGGCTAACCAACACCGCAGCCTTTCTCCACTAAGTTTTGCAAGCCGACATTGAATATGTCTAGGCCCAGAGCAGATAATGAATTTTTACCAACATTGTATAAGCCCTCAGTGAACCCTTCTAATTCAGCATGCCTATAAGACAGCCTATTATGCAAACCCATAAACTTTTCTATATTCCTATTGACTCGAATTCTTATTTTCTCCATAAATGATAATTGTGAAGCCTTCCATTCCCATTTAGGGATAATTTCAGAGAACGCAAGTTGCAACGATGGGAATAGTACTTGAATTTTTCAGAAGGTATCCTGAATATCTTTTAACAATAAATGGGTACTTATTCTGCCCAAATCAACTCAAGCATAGGCAAAGCTACCGAGAAAGAACAACACAAGGAATAAATGTCCTTAAGTCTGATACCCGGAATACCTCTCCAGAATGTAACCACTCTATTACCGAATCAGATTTAAACCTCATAGTTGAACGATCACATGCGAAAGATATGAGTTGGTTTCCTAGGATCCAAACGATCTTTATATCTGAAAAAGATTATAATATATAAGATAATAATTCAGGTCTAATATATAAACAAAACCTATTGGATTTCCACCTGCCAATTCTATTTATCACATTGTCCTTAAGTCCTAAAGAGTAAGCATAAGTGGCCCCCCTATACGGAACGAATGAGCAGAGATTTTTTCCTGCTCCAAGTTAAAGTGTGCCTTACATTTTGATAAGACGAAATTAAATTGAAATTTCGTCAAGGGAGTGTTGTCAGCATGGAGAAATAAGGGGCCGGGAAATACGCCTCTAGTTAGTAACCATTCCTTCATAGCTAGGACAGGGCATAATTCAGAAGAGGAATATTTATTTAAGTTGCACCAAGCACCTTTACCAAGCTGATCCATTTTAGATCTTTGACAAATATTTATATTCTATCCTCATGTAGGAGTAAATCCTTAAGCAGCAACGGGCGCTCCGACGCTCTATTCACAGCCGCTAACTCGCTAATGCGGAAAGCACCGAAAAAAGCAAGCAAGAAGACATGGAATTTTTATAGGAAGAGGAACAAATGACAGGTAAATATAATATAAAATTTTTCTAATTAATCAAAGATAGTGGTTTAGTTCTAACGGTACAACTTTTCACTCTTTTAGCTCCTTTTATAACTTGTTTAGCTAAGAAACTATTAGAAAAAGGGGTAATATCAAGGGCTTTTTGGAAGAAGGAAATGCTATAAATCAGCTTTTGTATAAAATCCCCTTTCTTTCCTTTCCTAAGTAAATGCTGAAGAAAAAGCATCAAGTGCAGAGAATTATTATCAGTCTCCTCAAAACTATTGGCCAAGCAAAATTGCCGCCAATTAATCCACCCGGCTGAATATGCAGCCCATGTAGTATTAGCTAAAGAGTTTTGTAGGAGCCTGCTTATAAATTCGATATAAAGTCCCATAGGTGAGCCGGGCACACTATTCCTTCCTTGTCCGCGTCCGGGATGAGGTCTCTGAATATGTCATGTTCTGTCGGGACAAAGCATCAGCTATTAGATTATTCCTCCCTTCAATATACCTTGCCTTAAGCCAAATATTGTTTTGAAGACATGTTAAAACAATTAATCTCAGTAACCCAATAACAAAAGTAGACTGGGCAGATAAGCAGTTGATAGCAAATACTACACCATTGTTATCAGAAAATAATATTTTTTTGTTTTTAAAATATTCTTGCCATATAGTCAAAGCAACCAAAACCGGCAAAAGCTAAAAAAAAAATTGATATTTCTCATAAATGGCCTTTCACGCCATTCAATCGGCCAAATATCGGCAGACCAGTGTGTACCAAAACTAGCCCCATAACCCACTGACACAGCCGCGTCAGTGAATAAACGAAGAGAATCAAAGTCAACGAACTCCTCCTGCCAAACCGTTCGACCATTAAAATTCTCAAGAAAGCAGAGCCAGATGCGAATATCCTCTTTCAGTTGGAAGGATAATCGGATGTGATCATTTGCATTTCTCAATCCAGCCGTGGCGGCATATAATCTTTTTGAAAAAATTCTGCCCATAGGTATCACTCTGGATATAAAACTCAAAGAACCCAAAACAGATTGCAAACGTTTGAAGGATGTTTTCTTACATAGTAGCAAATTAAGTAGCTGAATCCTTGTAGCGGTTAATTTATCCTGGGGAATTTAGAATTCCATATCTGCTGAATCGATAAAAATTCCAAGGAATTTTATATTTCTAGTCGGGTATACCGTTTTTTCAACGGCTAACGGGATATTAAAATACTAAGTTATACCATTAAAAGTATTCAGTAAATTAATACAATCTTCAGTACCTTTCTGAATATGAATAAGAAATCATCAAGATAATGAATTTGGTACCCAGAGTTATAATGTGTTTCTACCATGCATTGCAGGAAGGTAAAAAACACCTCAAAGTAATGACAGGAAAGAGAAAACCCCATTGGGAGGGCTTTATCATAATAAAAAATTTACCCTCGAAATGGAAACCTAAAGAATTGTAACCATCAGGATTAATAGGGAGCAACCTGAATGCGGACTTAATATCTGTTTTGGCCATCAGCGCATTTCTGCCTGCCTTACATAAAAGAGATAACGCCATATCGAAAGAAGCGTAATGCAATGTAGACATATCTTTGTCAACCATGTCATTCAGAGAACCGTCTTTTGAAAAAGACAGATTGTGAATCAAACGATAGGAGTTATTCTCTTTTTTCGGCACCAGGCCAAGTGGAGATATTCTGAAATTACGGAAAGGGTGGAAAGAAAAAGGACCCGCAATGCAATTCTATTGTCAGAAATTTCTTTATCAATTTTTTCCTGGACAATAAGTTTATTGATATTAACAGATTTAGCGTTCTTTACAACACAACAACCAGAACCTAAGAAAGTGGGTACATAAAACCCCTTAGAAAACCCATCAGTTAGAAGACGGGCCTTATGTTTGTCTGAGTAATGCCTTAAATAAAGCAAGAGCTTTGGCAGAATCAAGGGAGTCACCTGTTCTATTTGTGTCTTTGCTAATACCTGGTAGGCCGTGTTTCTTGAAACACTTGGTTGCAGAGTGATTACCTGTACAGAAGCTACATTCGTGCTTGTACTTGCAATTATTCTGCCAGCAACAGACGGACTCATTAAACGCGAAACATAATGCTTTCTTAATAGGTTGGTGACGAAAAACCGCAATTAGACTTACCGGTAATTCCGTTTCCTTGAATCCACCATGACGGCCCACATTGAGATTGACCCTTGACCTCTGTAGGCGCAGGAACACATAGAGAGTTTAAATTCCCCCCACCCCTCCACCTCCTCAGTGCTTTACAAATTATCCGAAAGGTGGAAAAGAGAGTAAAGAGATATTGATTCATACCCTTAAACTCGTATTTTTATTTTTGATATATACATATATGATATGTGTTTTTTTTTTTTGTTTTTTTTTGGGATGGGAATAGTCCGGGGCCGTCATGGTGGATTCAAGGAAACGGAATTACCGGTAAGTCTAATTGCGGTTTTTCCATTTCATCCACCATGACGGCCCACATTGAGATGTATCAAATGACTACATGGGTGGGGATATGGCCTGTAAAATCTTCCGACCAAAAAGAGCCTCATTCGAGTCCGGAAGATTAAGGCGGTAGTGTCTTACAAAGGTGTTTGTGCTAGCCCAGGTTGCGGCCCTACAAATCTGGTCTAGTGAGATGCCTCTTTTTTCAGCCTAAGAGGCAGTGGCCCTAGTGGAGTGGGCTTTAATATTGCCGGGACTGGGCTTGCCCTGTATCCTGTAGCAACACTCGATGGTGGACCTGATCCATCTAGCTATGGAGGATTTAGCTAGCTTCTTCCCTTTATTTTTTCCAGAGAACTGAACTAGGAGATTATTATCTATCCTAAGAGCCCTGGTAGCCTCCAGGTATTGAATTACGGTATCCTTAACGTCTAAGAGATACATGTTATCACCAGACCCTGCAACTTCGGACCTAGTGATAGAAGGTAGAAAAATTTCCTGTTCCTGGTGGAAGGAGGAGACTACTTTAGGGAGGAACCCAGGGTCGAGCGTTAGGCGGATGTGATCATTACTGATTTGGAGATATGGTTCCCTGCAGGAGAGGGCCTGAAGTTCTCCAATACGTCTGGCTGAAGTAATTGCTACCAGGAAAGCAGTCTTCAGAGAGAGGTGCTTTAAGGAGATCTCCGATAACGGTACAAACTGAGGTTTTGTTAGGCCTTCTAGGACGATGCTCAAGTCCCAAGTTGGAGCTCTAGATTTAAGGGTGGGTCTCAACCTTGAAGCTGCTCTAATAAATCTCCTGACCCATCTGTGATTGGCTAAACTGCAGTCGTAGAAGGTACTGAGGGCTGATATTTGTACTTTCAGAGTACTAGGTCTCAGACCTAATTCTAGGCCGCTCTGAAGGAAGTCCAGAATCTTGTTGATGGGAGGAGAGGAGGTGTCCGGGTGATCAATCCCTAACCAAGAGCAGTATCTTTTCCAGATTTTTAAATAGATGCAAGATGTCACTTTTTTTCTACTGGCCTTGAGCGTGAGAATCACCTTATCTGACAGGCCTCTGCTCTTTAAGGTTTCGCTCTCAGGATCCAAGCTGCCAGTCTGAAGATTTCTGGGTCTGGATGCAGAAGCGGGCCCTGGACTAAGATGTCTCTCTGAAAAGGAATTTCCCAGGGATCCTCCAGCGATAGCTGCTTTAGAGTAGAGAACCAGCTCCTCTTTGGCCATAGGGGGGGCTATTAGGATGAGAGTAGTTGGTTCTCCTAGAAGCTTCTGGATGACTCACGGTAATAGTGGTATCGGGGGAAATGCATAAGCCAGTCTCCAATTCCACTGAATTGATAGGGCGTCTATTGCCCACGGGCCGTCCTCCAGGTTTAGGGAGCAAAAGCATACTACCTGCGTATTTTTTCTTGAAGCGAATAAGTCTACTTCCGGATGACCCCATCTTTTTGAGATCCTCTGGAAGATCTTTCGGTTCAGGGACCATTCCCCTGGATCCATTTTTTCCCTGCTCAGGTAGTCTGCTACTGTGTTTTCGCAGCCCTTTAAATGGATGGCGGAGAGCGACAGGATGTTCTCTTCTGCCCAGGAGAAGATTCTCGTTGCTACAGCACCCAACAGGCGTGACCTTGTCCCTCCTTGGTGTCGTAGGTATGCCACAGTTGTGGTATTGTCGGATAGGATCTTTAAATGATGACCCCTTAGTAGGTCCACTCCTTTTGTTAATGCTTCGAGGACAGCGTACAGCTCTCTGTAATTGGAGGATCTTTTTCTTATGTCTTCTGGCCAAGTACCCTGTAGAAGATGGTCTCCTATTTTTGCTCCCCAGCCTTCGAGACTTGCGTCTGTTATTACCTGAACGGCCGGGTAGTTCCGCCACTGTAGACCTCCAAGCAGTCTTCTTTTTTCTTTCCACCAGCTTAGATCCGATTTTACGGACTGAGGAATCCATACATTTTTGTCTAAGTTTATCTGTCTTCCATCCCATACACTTAGGATCCAACTTTGGATTACCCTTGTGTGACTTTGGCACCAGGCAACCGAGGGGATGCAGGCAGTTAGACTTCCTAGAAGACTCATGGACCGTCTGATGGAGCATCTGTGAGAACTCTGAAACATTCGGATCTTCTCTATTAGTGCCACTGTTTTGTCCTGGGGAAGAAAGGTCTTTAACAGGGTTGAGTCCAGTTCTACGCCTAGGAACCTTATTCTTCTGGATGGAATCAGAGTGGATTTTTTTGTATTTATGATCCAACCCAGACTTTTTAGTATCTCTGAGAATCTCTGAGTTGCAGACAGATTTTCGGCTTCTGTATTGCCAAGAATAAGGAAGTCGTCTAGGTATGGGATAATTGTTATACCTTCCCGACGAAGATAGGCCACCATTTCTACTACCACCTTTGTGAAGACCCTGGGGGCCGAGGAGATGCCGAAAGGGAGGGCGACATATTGAAAATGGTGGATTAAGCCGTCCAGACCTTTTAGGGAAAATCTTAAGTACTTTTGGGAGAGATGATGAATAGGGATATGGTAGTATGCGTCTTTGAGGTCGATTGACGACATAAACGCTCCTTTCTGGATTAGGGGAATAGTGGATGTGATGGTTTCCATCCTGAACTTCCTGTATAAGATGGATCTGTTTAGAGGTTTTAGGTTTATGATGGTTCGCAGGGATTGGTCTGGTTTCTTTACTAGGAAGAGGTTGGAGTAGAAACCTCTCCTTTGTTCTAGTTGCGGGACCCTCTGAATTACCCCTAGATCTAAGAGGTCTCGGACGCCCTGCCATATTTTTGGAAGCTCTGTTTTGTTCTGGGTTGAGACGCAGAATCTTCTTGGGGGGATTGATGTGAATTCTATCTTGTAGCCTTGAGAGACTACGTTTAGAACCCAGGGATTTGAGGTGATCTGTTCCCAAGATGGTAAAAACCCCTTCAGTCTCCCCCCTACTCTGGCGTCATTGCTGCTTATTCTGTCTGTTTTGGGGATTGAGAATGAAGCCTCTCCCTCTTCCCCCTTTGGGATAGCTCCATCTGCCAGTTTTCCCTTTCCCCCTGTAGGATCTCTGCTGGGGCTGAAACTGACAAAATGGCTTCTTTCTAGACTCCTTGTCCTCCGGAAATCCCTTCTTATCCGCCGCTCCCTCTAGAATTTTATCTAGAGTGGGACCAAAGACAAACTCCCCAGAAAATGGGATGGAACAGAGTTTGGCTTTGGATGCCTTGTCCCCTGACCATGCTTTCATCCATAATGCTCGCCTGGCTGCGTTAGAGAGAGCAGCGTCTTTGGCTGAGAAGCGGATGGATTCCGCAGAGGCATCCGCTAAGAATGCTGTGGCGGAACGAAGGAGTGGAATAGACTCCCTGATTTCTTCTCTTGGGGTCTTATTTTTTAGGTATTCGTCCAATTCCCCCAGCCATATATACATAGCCCTGGCTACTGAAGTTGCTGCAATGTTTGCTTTTACCCCAAACATTGCTGATTCCCAGGATCTTTTTAGGAGCCCGTCTGCTTTTCTGTCCATTGGATGACCCAATTGGGAGGAATCCTCAAAAGGAAGAGCGGTTTTCTTTACAACCTTAGCCACCTGTATGTCGACTTTGGGGGTCTGATTATATATTTTGCATTCTGCTGGGTCAAAGCAGAGTCGGTTCCTGAACTCCTTGGGGACACCTAGTCTCTTCTCAGGATCTGACCACTCCTCCATTATCATTTCCCGTATATTCTCGTTTATGGGGAAGACAATGGAAGTCTTGGATCTAAGGCCCCCAAACATTTCATCCTGGACGGTCCGGGGTCTAGGTGTATCCTCGATTCCCATTGTGGACCTGACTGCTCTGAGTAAATCCTCCATCTCGTCTGTGGAGAAAAAATATTTTTTGTCTTCCTCCAAAATTTCCCCCTCTGACAAGGGGTCCTCAGCAGGAATCTGTCTGGATGTGACGGAAGTTTCCTCTACATCCTCGCCCTCAGATGAGGAAACGACCGACAGTTTGCGCTTCTTGGGAGGGTTGGGGACACTAGCGGGAACAGACATAGTGGCCAAAGAAGATCTGATTTCGTCCGTAATAAAAGTTTTCATTTCGGACAGAATATCTGGTTGCTCTTCCTTCCATATTTCAGCAGTACAAGGCTTGCACAGCCTCTTTTTGTAATTTTCAGGTAACCTTCTTGAGCATGCACAGCACTTTGAGAGCTTTGCTTTAGTTTTAGATTCCTTGCTGCCCTGGAGGAAGCAACCAGATATACCGTATTTAGAATTGGAACAGAAAGTAAAATTCAAAATACAATTTCCCCCCAGAGGGGATCACGGTACTGATGGCCGAAGGGTCAGAGCCTTCCTGGCGAGGAGTAGGTGCTTCAGACATCGCGGTGCAGCAGTCAAAGGCTGACACCCGCGCTTTTTTAAATTCTCGTCCCGGCGTCTGACGTCATCAAGCAGCGCCCCGACTGACAGCGTGAGCCTGCGCCGCACCAGCTTGTAGAAAAAGGTACGTGCGCCGCCCGGCCCGCTCTTAATGCGCTCCATGCGCCGCACCACTCCTCCTGCCGGTCACCTGAGAGGAAGGACGCCAAGCGCCGCGCGCGAGGCGCCTTGTGAAGCCGGCACCCCCGACTATTACCCAGCAGAGGGAAGGAAGTCTGAGGTAGGGAAGGACCGCAGGCCTCAGCATAAGCTAAGACGAGGGTCCCTGTTGCTCCAAGCTGGCCAGCCTTGGCTCCTGCCGTGGGAGGCCAGCAGGAGATTCCTGTAAGAGAATAAAGCTGCTACCCTCCTGAAAGGAGGGCTCTCTCTACATGTTGGCCCCTGTAGGGGCAGGAAAGCACTGAGGAGGTGGAGGGGTGGGGGGAATTTAAACTCTCTATGTGTTCCTGCCCCTACAGAGGTCAAGGGTCAATCTTAATGTGGGCCGTCATGGTGGATGAAATGGAAAAAGAAAATTTCTCTGAGGCAACATTAAATTGAGCCATAAGCCCACGTCTTTTGTCCCCCAACCTAAATTAGGATACACAGCCAGTTTTTGCCTATAAGACTCATCATAATTAATCCAGGAAGAACCCCCAAAATTTCTGAAGGCCTCTAAGATGCTATCCAGATAATAAAACAAATCACAGCAGTGCATGGGCTGTTTTTCTCCCAAGACAGCCACGTATATACAGAACGCCTGCACCCAGTTTAAAAAGGATTTTTGCAGACTATGTTTCCTTTCTTCTTTTTCCTTCTTATCAATTTTAACATCTTTAGAAAAAGTAAAGAGAATAAATAAACATATTCTCTTCTCCATATTTTCTCCTTAATTTGCTGAGATAAATGGAAACCCAGGGGAGACATTTGACAAGGCATAGAATCCTTCAGGGAAGTCTCCTTAATACCTGCACTATTCTCAAGTGAGGGAATTATCTGGAGCCCCAACCTATCCTCGGACGACACTATGTTGTCAGTGTTAGAGACCAAATTAGGCATCTCAACAACAGAGTCATTGTAAGGTAAGGACCAGACAGACTCTGCTTTGTGATGTGAGTTAGATTTTGATAGGAAAGAAACAAAGTCTTTAAATAACTGAATCTTTTCCCTATCAAAAATGACATCAGAGATAGGAATATTAGCCTGATCCTGTGTAGTGCCCTGCAAAAAGCATTCACTATTGAGTGTTTGTGCACAAGGAGTCTCACCAGCTGCAGAATCCCGTGTAGAGGTCACCGGCTTGACCGTTGAAGATCTGACAGAGGACTTGGCCGTTGACTGTAGAGACGGTTGAAGACACTTGCGCTGCTTATCAGAAGCTCTCGAGCCTTGTTGCGCAGCAGAAAAAATATTCCTGCGTTTCGGAGAGTGAGGAGATGGAGAATAAATGGCCTTCTCCTTCCTAGGTCTTTTAGCTGGGACTGGGGGAGGCGGAGCATCGTCGTCCTGTAGTTGCAGAGGGATGACGTCAAGAGCTGCCGGCTCAGCGCTCCTAATGGAAAAGGCAGCGCAGACCGAATCAGAAGAAAGCCTATCCGGCTGATTACTTGTGAAGACTACTTCATCCTGTAAGAATCGGCGTAACCATTCTACTCCTCCTGAAGACTCTGCTTTAGCGATTAGCTGTTTAAGAAAATCTTCCATGCTGGAAACTTCTTCTAACAGGTCCTGGTTTCTTCTCTGCCGCTCACCAACTGCACAGTAACCGTCAAACCTTTTCTTTTACAGGTACTCACGTGCATACAGTTGATCCATTCTCCAATCAAGATGAAGAAGATCTTCCCTTGAAACCCAGATCGCACAAGGCAGCTGTTACCAGGTAAGAAACATAAACCGTAAATACTTGCACATGCAATTAATTAGTAAGAATTGACAAACCCCCCCTTTAAAAGGCAATTCACTTAGTGACCACCAATACGCCTTTTTAAATGCTGCAGAGGTCTCTCATACAGTGGAGGGCTTGGCTCTCACATGACAGCCAGGCTCCTGCTCTAACGACCTGGTCCGGCAGAAGCGCAGATCCGGGCCATTTATCCCCTTAGATGCCGTGACCCCATAATGACCACAGATAAGATTACAGAGGGAGTGGATTCCCTCTGTCTTCCATTGGCACCCCACAAATCGAATCACGAGGTGCCACTGTCTGTGCATGGCAGCTTGAGAGCAGATGAAGACCCCAGGCCTGTCTGTAGTGTTTCCCATCAATATGTGCTTCTCTTGCGCACCCTGATGGTTATTGTCAGTAACAACCCACACTACATAATTATCATGTTTTTCCTGTATGGTGAACAGGGCTGTGGAGTCGGTAGATAAATGGTCCGACTCCTCAGTTTTTGGTAACTCCGACTCCTCTGTATTTAATATGCAAATGTATTTTATACTATAAAATACATTTGCATATTAAATACAGAGGAGTCTGAGTTACCAAAAACTGAGGAGTCGGACCATTTATCTACCGACTCTACAGCCCTGATGGTGAAAGCTGGAAAATAAATGGAAAACAAAATTGCAGTTTTTTTACTCACTTTTCACCATAAAAAGCAAACTAAATAAAAATATAAAAAAGTTATGTACCCCAAAATCATAGCAATAAAATGTACACATCATTCTGCAAATATCAAGTCATCACACAGCTCTGTAGAATGAAACATTTTTTTTTATGGGTCTGGGGATGCAGATACAGTGATGCAAAAACATTTATTTTTTGGAAAAAATATGTTTTTTATTGTGCAAAAGTAGTAAAACATAAAAAAAAAAATATATGTATTTGGTATCACTGTAATTGTGCTGACCCAGATAATAAAGTTATATATGCTAAAAAATTTATGTCGGAAAATTTATGACGTAAAAGTATTGCTAATTTTTCCCATCACCCAGCAAGTTATGTGTACCCAAAAATGGTGCCATTAAAAAATGCAAATTGTTTCGCAAAACACAAGCCCCTATACAGTTCCATCGATGGAAAAATAAAAAAGTTATGGCTCCTGGAATGTGACAATGACAAAATGAAGGAAAATCGCTTGGTCATTAATGCCCAAAACAGGCTGGTCACTAAGAGGTTCAGAGCATTTAGGAAAGATTAGTAAGAATTGACAAATCCCTGTAAAGGGAACCTGTCCGCAGCAAAACCCATACCAAACCGCCAGCAGTGCCTTCAAGTAGTCGGCAGTGAGTTTCGAATGATGATTTTCTTACTGCATTCTGATGAGGCAGAAGTATGAAAAACGTTCTTTTATCGTATAAAAAACTTTCTTTTTATCCTCCGTCCGTGCTATTTTCCAGTCTGGCTTGAAGTCAAGGGGGCAGCGGCCTCTTTGTTTCAAGTCAAGGTAACCGCGCCCCCTTCCCCTTCGCTGTGACTGACAGCGCTTACGCCTGACAATCGGCTGTCCATTACAGGCGAAGGGGCAGGGAAGGGTGTGCGGTTACTTTGACTTGAAGCAAAGAGGCCGCTGCCCCCTTGACTTCAAGCCTGACTGGAAAATAGTGCCGACGGAGGATAAAAGAAAGTTTTTCATACTTCTGCCTCATCAGAATGCAGTAAGAAATTCATAATTCAAAACTCACTGCCGGCTACTTGAAGGCACTGCTGGCGGTTTGGGATGGGTTTTGCCGCTGACAGGTTCCCTTTAAAGGTTAATTCAGCACATTGCAAGAGCATTTCCATGGCCGGCAAATGGTTAAAAAAAATAAAGGGGCTTCTACTTGCCTCGATGATCCCCTGCTACTTCCATTATGTGCACAAGTCCCTGCTGTGCTCTACTTTTTGCTTCTGTTCTCACCATGGCAGAAAAGGACTGAGAATGTATCTCATCACTGTCTGCAGAGATGACACACCTCAGCCTGTGATTGATTGACTGAGTGGCATTTCCAGCTGCTTCCTGCCATGATGAGAACAGGATCAGAAAATGGAGCACAGTGGAGACCTGGGCAACATCGGTACATCAGCGGCAGAGGATTGACAAGGTATAAGATCTTATTGTTTTAAAATCATTTGCAGGCCATGGGATTTTGTATTGTACTGGAATAGATTTTTATCACCTCAGTTATTTTTTTTTGAAAGTCTTAGGCTACTTTCACACTTGCGCTTGATCGGATCCGTTCTGAACGGATCCGATCATATTAATGCAGACGGAGGCTCCGTTCAGTACGGATCCGTCTGCATTAATAACTTAGAAAAATTTCTAAGTGCGAAAGTAGCCTGAGCGGATCCGTTCAGACTTTCAATGTAAAGTCAATGGGGGACGGATCCGCTTGAAGATTGAGCCATATGGTGTCATCTTCAAGCGGATCCGTTCCCATTGACTTACATTGTAAGTCTGGACGGATCCGCACGCCTCCGCACGGCCAGGCGGACACCCGAACGCTGCAAGCAGCGTTCAGCTGTCCGCCTGGTCGTGCGGAGGCGAGCGGAGCGGAGGCTGAACGCCGCCAGACTGATGCAGTCTGAGCGGATCCGCATCCATTCAGACTGCATCAGGGCTGGACGGAAGCGTTCTGCTCCGCTCGTGAGCCCCTTCAAACGGAGCTCACGAGCGGACAGCAGAACGCTAGTGTGAAAGTAGCCTTAAAGAGTCTCCTTCTTACTCCAATAAAGAGATGGTATAAAAGTGGGGTAACAACTCAAGACAGAAGACCTAAATTAGCTCATTATAGACCCTGATGTATTGAACAATGGGAAAAAATGAGAAGGTAGGTGACAAGGAACACAAATGATTTTCTTATAAACGCATGTAAAACACATATAAAATCATGATGTATTTATGGCATTTATGTATAGATTTGTTACATTTTATAAGTTATTTTGACAACCCTAAGACCCCTTGCAGACGAGCGTTCCTCCCGCAGCGAGTCCGCAACGCAGCTCCCGGCCTTACTTCCCAGCGCTGACGGGGGTCACATAGCATTATATTGATTTATGATGCTATGTAACCCTTACAGTTCTGGAATGTATTGGATAACACTGACATAATGCTGCCAGTGTTATCCAATACATTCCAGAACTGTAAGGGTTACATAGCATCCTAAATCAATATAATGCTATGTGAATCCTGTCAATGCTGGGAGGTCAGGCCGGGTGCTGCCATGCGGACTCGCTGCGGGAGGAACGCTCATCTGCAAGGGACCTAAGGAGAAAAAACCTTATGAAAACTACTATACTTTCAGCATGCTGTGCCGCAAATATCTCAAAAACTCCACTAAAATAGCAAAAAAAAAAAAAAACAGTTCAGCAGACTTACTGATACTGTCTTCAACGACAAATTTTGGTACACATCGTTACATTTTAAGCCACATCTCCTTTCTGCAAAGTCATGCTTCCTTGTTGAATAGGTGGATAATTATTAGGTCTAATTATAATTAATTGGTCTAAATTTTGCCGTGACATTATGTGCCAGAAATGCTTCAAATTTTGTAGTCGATGAAAAGTACTGAGAGAGTTAGAGAGAGCGAGAGATGAAACATTGTATTATGAAAAAGCACTGATTGAACAGTTTGAGGCTACCACCCAAAATTTTGTGGCTTAAAATAAAATTAGGAGAAAACTGGTCTATGAAGCACTGTTTGAACTCCAGTGATATCACAGGAGTGTTTTGGTCAGGAGTGTTTTGACCTAAGAAATATGCTTCTGTCAGGTAATCTGTTGTGATATAACAAGTCAATTGTCGGTGAAAAAGAATTGAAGCAAACAAAGGATGGTCCTTCCTTCACTGATGGCTACTATGGCATGTTGTATGTAAAGATAAGCGAATAAATCCTATCTAAACTAATCAAATTAGTTTCAGATTTCCCAAAAAATTCTGATTCTAGTGAACCATTTTTCAGATTAAAAGACAGAGAAGAAGACATAGGATAATTCTTGGATCATAAAAAAAGAAACAAATCCATCAGTGCATTTTGTCACTAACCAGGCTGCTTGTTACCACCAGCCACCATCTGTTTATCTATAGTTATATATGTCACAGTACCTGTGACATTACTAATGCTGTCTTCGTGTTAAATAGCTTGAAAAGGGTTGGATACAGTCCTCGGAAACGTCAGAGTGGCATACATGACTTTTTAGTGCAATTGGGGCACTTTTGATTCAGGTCAAATTTATTTGGACCCAAATCAAACCTGACAGCCAATTCATGTAAATCAGACCCAAAATGGATTTCAAGAAATGAACTAATTTCTAGCTGTGTGCTATTTTTTAGCTTTTCTTTTTACACCTGTTATTTTCACACAATAAAAATGAAAAAAGGGAAAAATGAAGACTTTGGAAAAAATGCAACAAGTTAAAGTGGTTGTCTCACTTCAGCAAATAGCATTTATTATGTAAAGGAAGTTAATACAAGGAAAAAAAAATACACAATGCAACAGTACTCTGCAAACACAAATAACGTACAATAAGGCCATAGTTATTGGAAAAATTCTGGTGCTAATGCTACACTTATTTTCTAAATTTGAGATTCTTGGCAAATTCATTTTGTACAAAATTATTTGGGCCCGTCTCCCAAATGTCAAGGCAATCTCTATAAGACGGGAACCTAACACTAAACACTAGCTGTTATGTGCCATAATGGCCACCATAAAATTCAGGGAGTGCAGGTTCCACATGCACAAAATGTATTTGCCAAGAATCCCAAATTTGCAAAATAAGTGTAGCATTAGCACCAGAATATTTTCTATAACTATGGCATTATTGTACGTTAGTGTTTGCAGAGTGCTGTTGCATTGTGTGTGAAACTCGAGCACAATGGAAGTTAATTGGAGAACCCGCGCATAAAACTAGGCACCCCCTGCTCTGAGGAGGGGAGGGTGTCTGGTTCATAGTAAAAGTTCAGAAATTGATGGAAACACCACTAAAATTGTTCGGGAACAGCATGGTTAGGATGTCTGGATGCATCTTGGACTCCCAGGTCGCTGCTGGGAACGATGTTGTCCGAGTAGTACGCCACTTTCACAGACTGAATTTAGAGGAAAAATTAGGAATTAGGAAAACATTCTTTCCTGCATATTTACTTGTATATAAAGTGCAAGTGCTGCCAAAAATTACAAGGAAGAAGCACTCCGATACAACCTGTGTATCACATAGAGGGCCTCATTCATATTGTGGTACAATTGTTAAGGTAGTGGGACTCCTACACTCCTAAAGCCTATGCACTAAGGGAAAGGGCTGCCAAAAATTAAAAGGAACTGGCACTCCAATACACCATTCATTACACATAAAGGAGGGCATCATACACACCCTTGAAAAATTATGATTGCTGGCCTGCTGGTGACCCTCAAAAACATTAGGGGCAAGGGCCTGCTGCTGATCTGACCCTCAAAAACATTAGGGGCAAGGGCCTGCTGCTGATCTGACCATCTAAAACATTAGGGGTGAGAGTCTGCTGCTGAGCTGACCATCTAAAACATTTGTCGTGAGGGCCTGCTGCCGAGCTGACCATCTAAAAAAAAATGTGCGCGAGGGCCTGCTGCCGAGCTGACCATCTAAAACATTATGGGCGAGGGCATGCTGCAAAGCTGACCATCTAAAAATTTAGTGGGCAAAGGCCTGCTGCCGAGCTGACCATCTACAAAATATTGTGGGCGAGGGCCTGCTGTCGAGCTGACCAGCTAAAAATTTTTGTGGGCGAGGGCCTGCTGCTGAGCTAACCATCTAAAAAATGTTGTGGGCGAGGGCCTGCTGCTGAGCTGACCATCTAAAACATTATGGGCGAGGGCCTGCTGCCGAGCTGACCATCTAAAACATTATGGTTGAGGTCCTGCTGGTGACCCTCAAAAACATTATGGGTGAGGGCCTGCTGGTGACCCTCAAAAACATTATGGGTACAGGGCCCGCTGCTGAGCTGACCCTCTAAAACATTAGGCGCGAGGGCAGTCTAATAAGCATGTTGATATGGTGGAGGAGGACAACAAGAAAAGGGAGATTGTACCATATACCCTTTTTAGTGGTGGAAGGGGTGCATGGGAATACAGTGCATTCAATACACCATAAAAGCCACATTCAGAGTGCCTTCATCTTCAGTCGCTTTCCTCTGGTGGAGTCGAGAAGTCAGGGGCAATCCAGGCTTTGTTCATTTTTATAAGAGTCAAACGGTCAGCATTTTCAGTTGACAGGCGGATGCGCTTATCAGTTATTATGACCCCAGCAGCACTAAATACATACTCTGACAAAACGCTGGCGGCAGAGGAGGCCAGCACCTCCAAGGCGTAGAGCGCCAGTTTGTGCCACATGTCCAGCTTGGACACCCAATAGTTGTAAGGCACACAGGGATTACTGAGGACGCTGACACGGTCTGCTACGTACTCCTTCACCATCTTCCAAAATGTTTCCCTCCTTGTGACACTAGACCGAGCATTACGTTGAGGGTGCTGGCGGGGTGTCATAAAACTGTCCCAGGCATTGGAGAGTGTTGCCCTGCCTCTGTTGGAACTGCTGTGTGTTTCCTCATCTCCCCTTCTCGGTTGGCCAAGGAACTACGTACACTGCCGCCAGCGTTGACAGCTGGAAATTTTTAGAGTAATGTTTCCACAAGAACCTTCTGGTATTGCACCATTTAGCTCGTCCTCTCCACCACAGGAATGAGAGATGAGAAGTTCTCTTTGTAGCGGGGGTCGAGAAGGGTGAACAGCGAGTAATCGGTGATGGCCAAAATGCATACAATGCGAGGGTCAAGGGAAAGGCAGCCTAACATAAAGTCAGCCATGTGTGCTAGACTCCCAACAGACAAGACTTCGCTGTCCTCATCAGGAGGATGACTCTCAATCTCCTCATCCTCTTCCTCCTCTTCTACCCATCCACGCTGAACAGATGAAATAAAACTTTCATGGGTACTACCCTCTGTAGCGTAAGCAACTGTCTCCTGCTCCTCCCAATCCTCATCCTCATACAATTTGCGCTGAGAAGATGAAATGAGGGTGGTCTTGCTATCACCCTTTGCACTGTCTCCCCCATTTCCACATTTTTCACATGCAAAGTGTCCACCTTCATTGTGAGCAGCGAGTGTTTCATTAGACACAGAAGTGCAATGGTTACGCTGATAATAGCGTTATCGCCGCTCACCATCTGTGTCACATCAATGCTCACTCGTCACTTATAAAGAGCGGAAGCTGACTAGAAAGGCGATGACCATGTTGCAGCTGGTATTCCACTGCTGCCATCTGCTGCTCACAAAGCCTGGCCAACATGTGGAATGTGGAGTTCCAGCGCGTGTTCAAGTCGCACAACAGTCGGTGAGCTGGCAATTGCAAGCGCTGCTGCAGCATTGCCAGACCAGCGGAAGCTGTAGATGACTTTTGGAAATGTGCACACACGCAGCACACCTTCACCAGTAGCTCAGGCAAATTGGGGTAGGTTTTGAGAAACCGCTGAACCACTAGGTTGAACACGTAGGCTAGGCATGTGTGTTTTTGTGGTGCTGCGCTGGTGGGTTGGGGGGACCCAGTGCCATGGGTGGCATAATCAGACAGCAAAGGTGCTGTTTGACCCCTGGGTCCCGCCACCTACTAGGGCCGCCACGTCACCGCATGGTCGCTGCGCCTTTTTCAGAGTAGGTCCCACTCAAAGAGGCGACCTTGGCGTGGTGAGTGGGCTTAAGCCTTTTGATCAAAATGTACACTAATGCCTTTTGTATAGCAGGCAGTATGGGGGGCTGTACACTTTAATATAGCGCTGATGTGCGATCCAGTTCTGTTCTTTACCCCCAGACATGGTATGTGTGTGAGCTTGCTGAGCTCCAAAGCCACCACCAAGTTACGACCATTATCAGACACAACCATGCATGGTTCTAGGTTGAGTGGTGAGAGCCACAGTTCAGTCTGGTCCCTTATCCCCTGCCACAGCTCAGCGGCGGTGTGCTGTTTGTCACCTAAGCAGATCAGTTTAAGCACAGCCTGTTGCTGCTTCCCCACTGCAGTGCTACACTGCTTCCAGCTCCTGACTGATGTCTGACTGGTGCTGCAAGATGATAATTCAGAGGTGGAAGTGGAGGAGGAGAAGGGGGGTTGTAGCCACTAACGTAGGTGGTGGCAAAAACCCTGATGGAAGTAGGGCCCGCAATCCTTGGTATCAGTAGCACCTATACCATCCCAGGGTACGACTCGCTCCCGGCCTCCACAACGTTCACCCAGTGTGCCGTCAGGGAAACGTAGCGTCCCTGGCCACCAGCACTTGTCCATGAGTCAGTCGTTAAGTGGACCTTCCCAATAACTGCGTTGGTCGGGCACAGGTGATGTTACGGGACAGATGCTGGTATAAGGCTGGAACTGCACACTGTGAAAAATATTGGCAGCTGGGTACAAAGTACCCCGGGACAGCCACCACCATTAGGCTGCGGAAAGCCTCAGTGTCCACAAGCCTAAATGGCATCATTTCCAGGGCCAGCAATTTGGAAAGGTGCGCATTTAGTGCTATGGTCTGTGAGTGGGTGGCTGGGTATTTGCGCTTTCGTTCAAAGGCCTGGGGTATAGACATTTGTACGCTGCGCTGGGATACAGAAGTGGATGTGCTAGATGATGGTGCTTGCAAAGGTCCAGGTGCATGGCGGGAGGCACCCAGGCCTGCATCTTGGACAGGGAATTGGCCAGCACGTAACACAGGGGAAGAGGAGGCAGTGGTGTGACCCACAGACACTGGTTGTGGACCCAGGCGTTCGGCCCTCCTATTAGTGTGCGGTTGCTAGTGATCACGCCCCTGCTCATTTTGGTATGGCACAGGTTGCAAATAACAATTCTTTTATAGTCTGCACTTTCCTCAAAAAAGCGCCAGACTGTGGAACACCTACCCCTTGGCAAGAGGCCCAAATTAAAAAATGGCGATGAAAACAGCTCCTCGGAATATCCGAGTGTGGGATCGCTTGTTTGCCAAGACTCTCACGGTGGGTGGAAGGAGTATCAGGGTGAGGATTCTGTTGACCAGAACCTTGGCTACTGAGACTGGACTGTGTGGAAGACAGGGTAGTGCTTAACCGACTGGAAGCATTATCTGCTGCAATCCAAACGACCACCTGGTCGCATTGGTCTGACTTTGAGAGTGGTGTCCTGCGCCGCCCTGCAAACTGAGACATGAAGCTAGGTATCATGGATGAGTGTGTTTCTTGTGTTCTGGCAGCAGCAGGCACACTTTCACCACGCCCAGGGCCACGGCCTCAGCAGCACGGCCACTTCCCCGTCTCTTACTGCTCGCCTTGCGCATATTAAATGGTATTTGTGGTCGGATACGCTATCAGAAAGGTGAACCTAACCTATCTAACCCCTATCTACAACAAGCAGTAGAATTATGCCATGACTGCCGTGGTAGGGCAGCCTAAAGGGGGCCACCCTAATGTGAAGTAACTGTAAGAAGGTGTGGGTGGGTGGGTGAAATCAGCTGAATCATCGTCAGCCTGGGCCCACAGGTGCCTATAAATAGCCTAGTAATCAGCCAGCCTGGGCCCACAGGTGCGTATAATCAGCTTAGTAATCAGCCAGCCTGGGCCCACAGGTGCGTATAATCAGCTTAGTAATCAGCGAGCCTGGGCCCACAGGTGCGTATAATCAGCTTAGTAATCAGCGAGCCTGGGCCCACAGGTGCGTGTAATTAGCCTTGTAATCAGCCTCCCCTCCCACAAATGCAGCAATATATTTGCTTAATACTTGTGGTCGGATAGGCTATCAGAAAGGTGAACCTAACCTATCTAACCCCTATCTACAACAAGCAGTAGAATTATGCCATGACTGCCGTGGTAGGGCAGCCTAAAGGGGCCAAAAAGAGCAGACCTTGTTTAGAGTAAATATATACATACCGTTAAGACACCCGATTTGAACAGAAAAGACCTTTCACGATGGAGGTGCGGAATATACTGTATATATCACAGTGACTTCCATCTACCTTACCTCTTTGTCATGTGTACCACCACATCGTTCTTGGAGATGGTTAATGCTGATGCAATTGAAAGAGTGGCCGGTAACCAGAAACGATTTACTCCTATGTTGACTAACATATGACCATATTACGAGAAGGTCTGAATACTGAGAGCTGCAGACTGAAACAAACAATGGTGAATCTGTTCGAAGGGCTTAGATGAATTCCAACCATCCGCCAAGGGCCCTGATCGGGCATCAACTGTTCCTGGTGGCAAAATACTTTACCTCTACTTATTCCCCAGGCCACACTTCTCAAAAGTCAGAACATGGTGTCTGCCGTCTTACTGTAGTAGTAAATTAAGTGAAATGTGTAAACCCACCAGGCCTGGGGAACCATCCACAGGAATACATGGCTATTTTGATTAACGAGCTAATGTTGCCTGTAATAAGGACAGAACGTACACAATACCTGCAGTTGTGACAGAAAATGCTTAAGGTCGTGATAAACTGTGTATGCTGCGCCTGTAGTCGTGATAGGACTTGTCGTGTCAGAAGACATGACAGACTTCGTAAACTGCGCCTTATTACTGTACCTCCTACTGGAAGATGGACCGATACCCAGGACTTAGGCCGGACACCAACACCCTCAGCCCGAGTTTGTAGATGAAGTAAGCATGCCTGGGAGAAGATGATGTCCGCAAAGGCAGGCTTGGGATGACTGCTTATAAAGAAAACAATGAAAACCCAACAACTTGTTGTGGGACCACGCAGCCGACCTCGAATGGCGTTGTTGTGTGTAAAATTTAAATGGAGAAGCCATACGTGAGAGACTCTAATGGCAGAGACATGTGTAACACTGAAAGGGAGAAGCCATGCGTGAGAGACTCTAATGGCGGAGCCATGCGTGAGAGACTCTAATGGCGGAGCCATGCGTGAGAGACTCTAATGGCGGAGCCATGCGTGAGAGACTCTAATGGCGGAGCCATGCGTGAGAGACTCTAATGGCGGAGCCATGCGTGAGAGACTCTAATGGCGGAGCCATGCGTGAGAGACTCTAATGGCGGAGCCATGCGTGAGAGACTCTAATGGCGGAGCCATGCGTGAGAGACTCTAATGGCGGAGCCATGCGTGAGAGACTCTAATGGCGGAGCCATGCGTGAGAGACTCTAATGGCGGAGCCATGCGTGAGAGACTCTAATGGCGGAGCCATGCGTGAGAGACTCTAATGGCGGAGCCATGCGTGAGAGACTCTAATGGCGGAGCCATGCGTGAGAGACTCTAATGGCGGAGCCATGCGTGAGAGACTCTAATGGCGGAGCCATGCGTGAGAGACTCTAATGGCGGAGCCATGCGTGAGAGACTCTAATGGCGGAGCCATGCGTGAGAGACTCTAATGGCGGAGCCATGCGTGAGAGACTCTAATGGCGGAGCCATGCGTGAGAGACTCTAATGGCGGAGCCATGCGTGAGAGACTGACCTGGATGACCTTACAGTGACGATAAGTAATTAAAACGTGAGCCAGACCGAATGGAAAATGCATAGACATTAGTGATCCGAACCACTTGCATGGATGAAACATTAACCAACCGCGAAATTGAAACAGATGGGAGAAAAACAAGAGCCAGAGGCGTTGCATTTCGCTAAGAAAAGACCCTTGTCATGACAAACGAATGAACTGTGAAAACGTAGTAGGAACTTACTCCTATTGGCCCACTGTCCACTAGGGAGCTATTTGGTTAACTGGGGCGGGAGATCAATCTGAGTGAATGCGAACCAGAAGTAAAGGAGACCAGTCTGAGTGAATGCAAACCAGGATTAAAGAACACCACCCATTTCTATTTATTTTTTCCTCTCTTCCCCCCAAGTAAACAGAAAAAGGTAGGCCTAAGGAATGTAACAAACCACCGAGGAAAGAAACGTAAGCCTGAAAAGAAAGCAGCTATGTTTATCGGAAGAGCAGTATCAGAGCGGTGTGCTGATAGCCCTAGCAAGAATACAGAGTAACCATTATGTAGCAATGAAAAAAAATAAAAAATGCAGCTTTAAGTGGAAGCAGAGTATAACACATGATGTAAGAACAAGTGGGTGAATGCAGCTCTGGATGTGAGTGGTGCCTAAAAACATGGTATGGGCACAGCTCTGAGTATGAGTATGAGGAGCATGGTATAAAGCAGCTGTATGAATGCAATCTGAAAGTGAGCAGAGTATTAATGTAATGCAACAGCGAACGCTGATCTAGTAGTGAATGGCGTCCAGGACAAAGTGTAAATGCAGACACACGGACGTAGCTTTGAAGGTAACAATCCTAACCACGATCATTTGACCATTGGAGCCCAGCCCCGTTCGCCCCAGAGCGCTACAAGTCACGGACCGTGTAACCAAGTCTGATCCTACCGTGAATGCCAGCACTCGCCTAGCACCTTCTGCCATTGCCCAGGCGCAACCGAACCTCCACATGATGCTTTTTTTTTTTTTTAAATCGACCATTGATCCACATTTACCATCACTTAAACCCAGCACGCGTAGCTTGAGCCAACTGCAGACACGCGCCCCGCATGTAACCCAGGTATCAGAAAACATACAACCATGCCCACTCTAAGCACATGCTACCCCAATAACTGTATGCAATGGCCCCACCAGGCCTCTGAATAGCCAGACAAACAATACAAACAACCATGGTTCGACCATTAGCGCCCAAACTCTGCTTTATCCCAGAGCGCTACATGTCGTGGACCGCAGCGTGGGTCCCGTACAAACAACTCCGATCCTACCATCAATACCAGCGCCCTCCTGCCGTCGCCCAGCCGTAAGGAGCCTCCACACCATGCTGCTGTATCCTAGGGCTGAGCCAGAGGTAGTGAAATCAGCTGAATCATCGTCAGCCTGGGCCCACAGGTGCCTATAAATAGCCTAGTAATCAGCCAGCCTGGGCCCACAGGTGCGTATAATCAGCTTAGTAATCAGCCAGCCTGGGCCCACAGGTGAGTGTAATTAGCTTTGTAATCAGCCTCCCCTCCCACAAATGCAGCAATATATTTGCTTAATACATATGCTTGCAAGTATGTCACACGTACAGTAGCGCAGGTTTTGTAAGTGTATGCGCAAATAAAGTACACAGAATGTCACAGATATTTTTAGGCTGCGCACACGTTACACGGGAGATGTAGCGCAAGTAATGTCGCTGCCACCATCAGCAAAAAATTATACTGAATCTCACTGATGTTTCAGATACGCAAACGTTATACAGGAGATGTAGCGCAGGTAATGTAACTGTCCGCAGCGGACCCCGTCTACGGAAAAAGTACACTGGATGGCACAGATATTTTTAGGCTGCTCACACGTTACACAGATGTAGAGCAGATAATATCACTGTCACCAGCGGTGAAAGAAATTAGACTGAATGTCACTGATATTTCGGATACGCAAACGTTATACAGGAGAAGTAGCGCAGGTAATGTAACTGTCCGCAGCGGACACCATCTACGGAAAAAGTACACTGGATGTCACAGATATTTTTAGGGTGCGCACACGTTAGACAGGAGATGTAGTGCAGTTAATGTTGCTGTCTGCAGCGGCCAAACAATTGCAAGCTAGTTGTTTTAGCAATTTAGCGCAGGTTGCGCTAAAAATATATATTGCTGCCACACACAATAGTCCTTAAAAGGACTTTTGGGTCTATAACAAGTAAAAAAACTAAAATATTGCTAATTTCAATCCTACACTATCTCTACCTTCTGCTCTCCAGCAGAAGGGCGAGAGAGCACCCGATGACGCGTTCCTGCCAGCCAATTACTGTAATGCCAGCAGCCAACATGGCTACGGCATTACAATGAATAGAAGTACTTACCTGCACATTTATTGGCTGCGTAGCGGACAACAAACGTGTGGGGAGGAGACTTGAGCATCGCGCTCGAACACCTCGATGTGCCGAGCATCTTGATGCTCGAGCCAAACTAGTGTTCGGCAGAGCATGCTCACCCAACACTATCTTGCACCCCTGACTAGCCTGTCTGCCCCATAGGCTGATTTTAATTAGTGTAAGGGCTCATTCAGACGGCCGTATGCTGTCCGCAAAAATACTGAATGCTATCCGTTTTTTTGCGGATCCGCAAAAAAACGGATCTGCAAAAAAACGGATAGCATTCAGTATTTTTGCGGACCCATAGACTTCAATGGGGCCATGTCCTGATTTTCACGGACAAGTATAGGACATGTTTCATTTTTTTTGCGGATCCGCAAAAAAACGGATAGCATTCAGTATTTTTGCGGACAGCATACGGCCGTCTGAATGAGCCCTAAGTATAAAGCTGTAGCCTGCTATTATTGCATTTACTGGAAGCTATTTGGCACCAGGAGAAGTATAGAGTGGGCTCAGCATTCATGTTGGTACCTGCATCCCTGGATTTAATGGAGGCTATTATGGCACCAAAAATGGTAAAAGGCAGAGTGGACCTAGCATGCATGTGGAACCTGCACTCCCTAAATTTTATGGTGGCCATTATGGCACATAACAGGTAGTATTTAGTGTTAGGTTCACGTTTTATAGAGATTGCCTTGATGTTTGGCAGACGGGCCCAAATAATTGTGTACAAAATATATTTGCAAAGAATCTCAAATTTATAAAATAATCGTAGCATTAGCACAAGAATCTTTTCTATGGCATTATTGTATGTTATTTGTGCTTGCAGAGTGCTATTGCATTGTTTTTTTTCTTCGTGTTTCTAGCCATGGCAGCGTGCACCTGCACATTAGGATGTGCTGACTGACCCCCTTTTTTTTGCAGGACGTTAATACAAGTCACTTACTAATATATTGTGATTGCCCATATTGTCCCCTTTGCTACTGGATTCATTTTTCCATCACATTATACACTGCTCATTTCCATGGTTATGACCACCCTACAATCCATCAGTGGTGGTCGTGCTTGCACACTATATGAAAAAGCACTAACCTATGTGCACTCCCACGGTCCCGGGCACCAGAGAAGCAGCACTTTTTCCCATAGTGAGCAAGCACGGCCACCACTGATGGATCGCCTGGTGGTCATAACCATGGAAACAAGCAGTGTATAATGTGATGGAAAAATGAATCCAGCCAGCCAAGGAAGCAATATGGATAATAACAATACATTAGTAAGTGGCTTCTATTAACTTTCTCTACATGATAAATGCCACTTGCTGAAGTGAGACAACCCTTTAACATATTCCCCAAAAACACTGAAGCAAAACTGAGGGAAATACAGCAGTTTTTCTCCAACGGAGCTTGCAGGAATTTAATGTTGCTCATGCTATTAATTTAATCATGGTGCAGGAAAGAAGAGTTAAATGAGAAACTGGCTCTGCTACATCACTGTACATTATTTTCTTCCCTTTTACAGACAGGTTATAGTAGGTCCCTGCTGCTAGATTCATTTGGTTAAAAAAAAAGAGAAAACTCATTTTGAAGGTACAGGGACTTCATTTTCTGTGTAATGCCTGAGAATAACAGAGTTATTTCACAAAGAGCAGTATTTTATCACTTAAAATGGATGTGCTTTGTAGGCTGAAAGAGGGAAACCAATTTTCCCTGAAAGGCTCATTTCAAAGGATGTTCTCCTCCTCTCTCTTTCAGTGTTTTTCCTCCTCTATCCGTTTGCTTGCGAGAGGAAAATTAGTACCGGGCCCGCTGGGTTACTCTTTTAATTTTGTCAACTTTTTAAATTCAGTTTGCCATGTCAACTAATTAGCTGCTCCCATCATTCTGCCAGAGCGATTGTCATCAGATGGTTTAACAATCTCTTACTTTTTATTTTAGCGTCTGCCTTGGGCATTTGGAAAGACAACAGAGGAAAAATATAAGTACAATGCTAGATTGTGCACATGTCCCACCTAGTTCCGAGATTAAGCTACACTTTATAATACTTAAATAAGAAGACAAAGATGGAGTAGTATAAACATTTTTTATTTGGGAGTAAAACTCTGTGTCAAATGGATTGTTAAGGGTACTTTCACACTTGCGTTGCTGGATTCCGGCAGGAAGTTCCGTCGCGGGAACTGCCGGATCCGGCAATCTGTATGCAACATTGATGACCTTTGTATAAGCTTCAGTAAAGTACTAGGAATTTGTTAAGAGAACTGGTCTTCTTATTGTGCGAACTTATCACCTATTTGCACTTTATGGTGCTGGCGTCACGAACATCAGGGACCCTGCCTCCACGGCACCTTAAACCCAGACCACCAAGGGCACCTCAACCACCATCTGGCGGGAGTCCCTGGACAACAGAGTGCGGCCCGAAGGAACTGGTGCTGTCCTTCCATTCACTGCACGCCGCCCATAGGGCGCTCTATGGAAGTGTGAGTAAACCACTACTACCGGCATGGCCCCAGCATAACTTACATATTGCCCATGCGGCCCGGTTGCTGCAATTAACCCTTCCTTACTTTCTCCTGTGCGATGTCTACCAATTTTAGTGTCACTGCCAATCTGCAGAAATTGCGGTATTATTTTTCATACTCTTGTGTGAACTGAAGCTGAGTAGCCAAGTGACTTTTATAGTAAGTCTGCTGTAGTTTCTATGATCTCAATCATTCATCTCATAGTGTGCTGTCTGTATAATATCATTTTGTTCTATTGCTCCTTGACTGTTGTTTAAAGTCAAAAGATGAATATAAATTATTAAAAAGAAAATTGAAACTGTCAATGGAAGGATAGATGCTATTATTAACAGCAGGATAGCAGGACAGCTAATGCTAGTCTGAATAAACACAACTTGTTGATATATACTTTATTCCATCAACCATTGCAGTATATGAGCACATTGACCTTTCAGCAAGATTCTATCAGTGTCAAGCCTCTTGTTATACATGTCCGGGTGGATTCATACATAATTTATTTAGTGGCATTTTTTAGCACTTGCATTTTTTTGAGCATTGTTTGCTGAAAAAGCTCCAGATGTTAGCTGCATGTCTATGGGAAATATAGAATGTAGAACATACATGTGTCAATAAATTGATTTATTGACCGGGGGGAGGGGGGGGACGCATCTCAATGGGGTCGGTTGTTTGGGTAGGAATAGGGGGAGTAAGGTTTAATAGGGGTAAAAGAATATGATAATTTAGCAGTTTTTTATTGAATTGTATTGTTTGAATCTCTAATAAAATGTATAAAAAAATTTAATACAATGTGTTTTTGTTACTGGCATTTTTTTTCCTATTTGTTAGTGTTTTTTATGTCATGTTGATGCAATGACTTTTGACTTTTATAGGAGAAAAATTGTCTGAAAAAGAGACATTCAGACAAATTAGCAGAAAAACTCCATGTGATATGAAAAATGTGATATGAAAAATAAAAAAAGCAGTTTTAGTGGTCAACAGCGACAGAACAAAGTTCTTTGTGAAAGCAGCTTTAAAGGGGATTTCCCTAGACTCCATGGCCTCTTTAAATTCATGCTTACCTGCTCTCGATGTTAGCTATATGTCTATGGTACAGTAAATATGGAGTGCTTTTTGGTTTCTGACTTTTGAAGCTATGGAATTTTCAGTCATTTTTTCCACATACTCCTCTATAGGAAAAAAAAGATGTCTACAAGAAACTATATGCTGTGGTCCTGCTAATTGGCTACTAGTCCTCAGCTTGTTTTCTTCCCGTTGGCGCATAGACATGATCAGCTATTACTTGTGGACTTGTCATTACTGAAGCCAGTCATTAGCTGCAGCAGTGCAGTGACAGCATCCATGCCCCAGCTGAAAGAAAAACTGGAGAGCGGGAGATGAAGGAACATGAGCCAGCATGCTGGGCCAGAGCATCAAGGAGCAGGCAAGTATGAATGTCAATAGGCAATGCATAAGATAACGCCAGAGATAACACTGATCATGGCTATTTAATCCCTAAGATTCCACAGTCTGTAGTGACCACAGAATTTGAGTGATTAGTCAGACAAAAGAGGCTCCAAAATGCAGGATGCAGATTAGTTAATATAGCAGACTGGGGACTTGTAAAGGCTCCTAGGCCTGCCACCGTATACTGCCTATTAAGCTTTGTCTGCAGCAAGGCTTAAAAGGAAGATAACAGTATCCCCATAGACTGCAATTTCAGTTTATTGTATAGGCAACTACATGTTTAAGTCCCCTAGGGGATCTAAAAATAAAGGTGAAAAGGTAAAAAGAAAAAAAAGGTCTTAACTATTAAAATATAAAAGGATTTATCCGGTGAACAGCAAAACACAACAAAAACAAAATACAAAAAAGTATATATACATTTTTTATTGCTACAATTGTACTGACCCCCACAAAAAAGGGTAAAACGACAGTTTTGCATAGTGAATTCCAAACTCAAAAATCCAGAAGCCACATACTATGACCGTGTTACTTAACACAAGTCTCAATGTTATATCCGCTTACACTGAGTATTAAGTGGTTGCCTTTAACAGCACAAGGCCTATCCCTTAGGCCTCTTTCACACGAACGACTTTTCCATCAGGATGAGATGCATGAAGCAAACGCATAGCATCTGCACTGAATCCATTTTATACACATCATTTCTGCGTGCACAACAAATTGCAGCATTTTTTATATTCTGGTTCCAGAGGAGTGAATGCGACTTCAGTGAAAAACAGATTGCATATGGATGTAGATTGTTATTCTTTAGGTTTTTTTTTCACTCCTGTGCGGAAAAAACTGAAACACTGAACGCAATTGCAGACAAAAGTGACTGAACTTGCATGCCAAACCATCAGCTTTTTTCTGAACAGATCCTGACACAATCTGTATAGTTCGCGTGAAAGAGGCCTTATAGTTACAGTCAGGTCCATAAATATTGGGACATGGACACAATTGTAACATTTTTGGCTCTATACACCACCACAATGGATTTGAAATGAAACGAACAAGATGTGCTTTAACTGCAGACTGTCAGCTTTAATTTGAGGGTATTTACATCCAAATCAGGTAAACAGTGTAGGAATTACAACAGTTTGCATTTGTGCCTCCCACTTGTTAAGAAACCAAAAGTAATGGGACCATTGGCTTCTCAGCTGTTCCATGGCCAGGTGTGTGTTATTCCCTCATTATCCCAATTGCAATGAGCAGATAAAAGGTCCAAAGTTCCTTTCAAGTGTGCTATTTGGATTTGGAATCTGTTGCTGTCAACTCTCAAGATGAGATCCAAAGAGCTGTCACTATCAGTGAAGCAAGCCATCATTAGGCTGAAAAAACAAAACAAACCCATCAGAGAGATAGCAAAAACATTAGGCGTGGCCAAAACAACTGTTTGGAACATTCTTAAAAAGAATGAACGCACCGGTGAGCTCAGCAACACCAAAAGACCCGGAAGACCACAGAAAACAACTGTGGTGGATGACCGAAGAATTCTTTCCCTGGTGAAGAAAACACCCTTCACAGCAGTTGGCCTGATCAAGAACACTCTCCAGGAGGTAGGTGTATGTGTGTCAAAGTCAACAATCAAGAGAAGACTTCACCAGAGTGAATACAGAGGGTTCACCACAAGATGTAAACCATTGGTGAGCCTCAAAAACAGGAAGGCCAGATTAGAGTTTGCCAAACGACATCTAAAAAAGCCTTCACAGTTCTGGAACAACATCCTATGGACAGATGAGAACAAGATCAACTTGTACCAAAGTGATGGGAAGAGAAGAGTATGGAGAAGAAAAGTAACTGCTCATGATCCTAAGCATACCACCTCATCAGTGAAGCATGGTGGTGTTAGTGTCATGGCGTGGGCATGTATGGCTGCCATTTGAACTTGTTCTCTTGTATTTATTGATGATGTGACTGTGGACAAAAGCAGCAGGATGAATTCTGAAGTCTTTCGGGCAATATTATCTACTCATATTCAGCCAAATGCTTCAGAACTTATTGGACGGCGCTTCACAGTGCAGATGGACAATGACCCAAAGCATACTGAAAAAGCAACCAAAGAGTTTTTTAAGGGAAAGAAGTGGAATGTTATGCAATGGCCAAGTCAATCAACTGACCTGAATCCGATTGAGCATGCATTTCCCTTGCTGAAGACAAAACTGAAGGGAAAGTGCTCCAAGAACAAGCAGGAACTGAAGACAGTTGCAGTAGAGGCCTGGCAGAGAATTATCAGGGATGAAACCCAGCGTCTGGTGATGTCTATGCGTTCCAGACTTCAGGCCGTAATTGACTGCAAAGGATTTGCAACCCAGTATTAAAAAGTGAAAGTTTGATTTATGATTATTAATCTGTCCCATTACTTTTGGTCCCTTAACAAGTGGGAGGCACATATGCAAACTGTTGTAATTCCTACACCGTTCACCTGATTTAGATGTAAATACCCTCAAATTAAAGCTGACAGTCTGCAGTTAAAGCACATCTCGTTTGTTTCATTTCAAATCCATTGTGGTGGTGTATAGAGCCTAAATTGTTAGAATTGTGTTTATGTCCCAATATTTATGGACCTGACTGTATATCACGCAGTTCCTAGTTGTGAACTCAAAAGCTCAACTCCTGCTATCTCTTCCTCAGGAAAAATCCGCATTTGTTTGACACACCTAAAAACTGACTACTATCAGCTGCACAGTAGGCCTTTAGGTAACCAGACTTCTAATATAGTGTCCTCTCTAGCCCCACAGAACTGACAAATCAAAGTCTTGACTAGACCAAGCTATAGCCTCCACTCAGTTTGAGCTAAACATCACTTATACCTCACTTCTTCCATTCAAGTTGATGCACCAAGCCCAGGGGAGAGGATAGGAGTGAGTGACAGTAGTAGCAATAATAAAGGTCCTAGTTACTCACTCTAATGCCCCCCTGGGCTGGGCACTGATTAGAAGGGTGTCCCTTTGGGACACTCCTTGACTTTAAGAAATCCTGATGATGATTTTGGGTTCCCTTGGAGGTATTAAGTTTTGAGGTGCAAACTAGGGTTCCCTGAAGTGTGAGTCATTGATGAGGCAATGTTTAATGTAACAAGTCCACTGTACTTTACTGAGTACATTCAATAGATGGTTCATACAAACACTGTACACATTAAAAGGCAATCCTTACAGTTTTCTTTTGCAACTCCCAAGGCCGTATATATGGGATAGAAGGCTGATTCTCTTTCTTATAGTCTGTACAATCTTCCCAAAATGACCAAGGGGGGACACTGATCTCTCTCACTCTCCATTTAACTCTGTTATGTTGGTGGGTTTCCTTTTATAACCTGCTTTCTTCAGGTCCTTCTACAATATTTCCATTGGATTAAGGTCAGAACTGTGACTTGGCCATTCCAAAACTTAAAATTTGTTCTTCTTTACCCATTTTTTGGTAGAATGACTTTTGCAACCTGTGTACAGATGTTGTCTTGCTGCATGATCCACATTTTCTTGAGATTCAGCTCACATAAAGATGTCCTTTAACCGCCTCCGGACCGCCTAACGCAGGATCGCGTTTCAGAGGCGGCAGCGCTGCGCAGAGTCAGCCATATACGCGTCATCTCGTGACACGCGAGATTTCGCTCAAAGCCGGCCCGCGCATGCGCATCGCGGGCCGGCATAAGTTAAAGTACAAGTTCGTCACCAGCCTGCCAGCAACGATCATTGGCTGGCAGGCTGGCGATTTTCAAAAAAACGAATCACAAGCCGTATAACAGATCATATTAGTAAATATGATCTGTTATATGGCTTGTCTGCTCCTCTGCTGGTCCTTTTCGTCGGTTGGATCCAGCAGAGGAGCAGACTGAACTGTAAGTACACCAAACACTACACCTTAGCCCCAGATCACCCACCTGCACCCCAATTAACCCTTTGATCACCCCTTTGATCGCCCCTGTCAATCACTAGTGAAAGGAAAAAAGTGATCAGTGTAAACTGTCATTTTTTTTTTTCACTGGTATTGACTGTTAGGTTTTAGGGATAGTTTAGGCCCCTTGGTTAGGTAGTTTAGCGTCAGTTAGCGCCCAGACCACCGCACCGCAGTCCCTTATTCGCTGATTAGCGTATCGCTAATCAGCATTTGTACTTTTATAGTATCTGTAAGTGATCAAAACTGATCACGGTCAGATCTATAATAGTATTAGTGTCACCTTAGTTCGCCCTCCACCCAAAACGCAGTGTTTGCCCGATCAGGCCTGATCGGTCGCCCACACGTGCGTTCACCCACGCCCACCCCACCGCAGTGACAAAAAAAATATATTTTTTGATCACTGCACATTCACTTTACACGCGCTGCGGCGATAAAAAAATCAGTTTTGATATTTTTTATCAACCGCAGCGGCCTCTGGTACTTCGCTAGCCTCCCCTTTGTAAGACAGGCTTGCTTTTTTTCTTGGGTAGTCTCAGGGAATACCCCTAAATTTAGTAGTCCAAAATGTCAAACAGGGGGTATTCTTCTGAAGAGGCCTACAGGATTCTGACCCAGTCGGATGAGGAATGGGAACCCTCATCTGACGAATCTAGCGGGTCAGAATATGAACCTGTAGAAAGCAGTGGCTCTCTGACCCAAAGTTCGGACGAGGAGGCTGAGGTCCCTGATAGCACCAGGCGTACCCGGCCCTGTGTCGCTAGACCAAAGGTTACGCAGGATCCGCTTCAAGAGCAGCAGAGTGGGGCTGACGCTGCCGGATCACGTGGTGAGGCATACACCAGCAGCGCAGCCCTCCCTGGACCTAGTACCAGCACTGCCGTACAACATGGTGAAGTGGCGAGCACCAGAAGGGCAGTTGAAGCTGGTACGGTGGCACGTGCAGTAGTTACCCCGTCGCAGCCACCGCACAGACAGGCCCGTAGAGCCCCTAGAATCCCTGAGGTGCTGGCAAACCCTGATTGGCAGTCACCAACTTCAGCCGCACCATTAGTTCCCCCTTTCACCGCCCAGTCTGGAGTTCGGGTTGAGACTGCTCAGATCGGTTCGGCCCTGGGATTTTTTGAGCTGTTCTTGATTGCGGAGCTCTTGGACTTAGTCGTGGCAGAGACAAACCGGTATGCCACACAATTTATAACCGCAAACCCGGGAAGCTATTATGCCCAGCCTTTCCGGTGGAAACCAGTCCAAGTTTCCGAAATTAAAATTTTTCTGGGCCTTCTCCTCAACATGGGTCTAACTAAAAAGCATGAATTGCGGTCATATTGGTCCACGAACCCGATTCATCACATGCCCATGTTCTCTGCTGCTATGTCCAGGGCACGATTTGAGGCCATCCTACGTTTCCTGCATTTTAGCGACAACACCACCTCCCGTCCCAGAGGCCACCCAGCTTTTGATCGGCTCCACAAAATTCGGCCCCTCATAGACCACTTCAACCAGAAATTTGCAGATTTGTATACCCCCGAGCAAAACATCTGCGTAGACGAGTCCCTAATACATTTTACCGGGCGCCTTGGCTTCAAACAATACATCCCAAGCAAGCGTGCCCGGTATGGGGTCAAATTGTAATAAGCTCTGTGAAAGGGCCACAGGCTATACCCACAAATTTCGGATCTATGAGAGAAAAGATCAGACCCTGGAGCCGGTCGGTTGCCCTGACTACCTGGGGAGCAGTGGGAAGACAGTCTGGGACTTGGTGTCACCCTTATTTGGCAAGGGGTACCATCTTTATGTGGACAATTTCTACACAAGTGTGGCCCTCTTTAGGCATTTGTTTCTAGAACAGATTTGCGCCTGTGGCACCGCGCGAACTAGTCGCGTGGGCTTCCCCCAATGGCTCGTTACCACCCGTCTTGCAAGGGGAGAGAGGGCTGCCTTGTGTAACCAAGAACTGCTCGCGGTGAAATGGAGAGACAAGCGTGACGTTTACATGCTCTCCTCCATTCACGCAGACACGACAATCCAAATTGAGCGAGCAACCCGTGTCATTGAAAAGCCCCTCTCAGTCCACGACTATAATTTGCTCATGGGAGGGGTGGACTTCAATGACCAGATTTTGTCTCCGTATTTAGTTTCCCGACGCACCAGACGCTGGTATAAGAAGGTGTCTGTATATTTAATTCAATTGGCTCTGTACAATAGTTTTGTTCTCTACAGTAAGGCTGGGAGAACACGATCCTTCCTAAAATTCCAGGAAGAGATCATCGAGAACCTCCTGTATCCAGAAAGTTCCGTGGCCCCATCCACCAGTGTAGTTAGCCGTCTACACGAGCGACATTTCCCCAGTGTCGTTCCTGGTACCTCAACCCAACCGTCACCCCGAAAAAGATGTCGTGTCTGTAGCAGGAGTGGAATAAGGCGTGACACCCGCTATTTCTGTCCTGACTGTCCTGACCACCCTGCCCTATGCTTTGGAGAGTGTTTCCGGAAGTACCACACACAGGTACACCTAGCATAGGGATTGCATCTCACAGGACAGGCACACAGGGCTATTAGGGCCCTTTTACTCACAGCTACTGCAAACCTCTCCTTTCACCTGGGATAAAGTGCATAATGTACTTCGCCACATCTTTGGGCGATTTGCGCTTTGCACATTGTCCATTGGGGAAGGAGAGGTTTGTCCTATAAAAGGTAAAAAAAAAAAAAAAAAGGTAAGCAAAAAAGTTAACTTCAGTTCAAAAAGTAAAAAAAAAGTTTATGTTCTGTTCAAAAGTTATTATAAAGTTAATAAAATTTATTGTGTTGCGGCCTGTTTTTTTCTTTTCTCTTTTGTTTTGTTTTTTTTACCTTCCAGGTGGACCAACCGATGAACCAGCTGCAGCACTGATGTGCATTCTGACAGAAGCATTGCGCTGCAAGACGAGATTTCTCCTCTGCAGTAAAAGATACGTTTGCCGAGGCATATGAGCTGAGGAGGTGGCGGTGTTCATATGCTTTGGCAAACACTTTGTATATATATAAAAAATAAAAAAAATCCCGGCAATGATTTATTCATCCACATCGATTGATGTGAATGGATAAATCTGGTTTGCCAGGGCATACGAGCTAAGTGGGTATGGATGTTGGGCAGAGCTCCTATGTCCTGGCAGACGCCTTTCCCCTCCTTTTTCTTTTTTTGGCAGAGATTTTTTCATCCACATTGATCGATGCGAATGAAGAAATCTGTGCCGTTAATTTTTTTCTTTCAGCCCAGAGGCTGAACGGAAAAAAAAAATCTCATTACCCGTATGCTCAATATAAGGAGAATAGCAGAAACTCCTAATGCTGGCCATACATGTAATGATTGCAGAGACCCTCAAATGCCAGGGCAGTACAAACACCCCACAAATAACACCATTTTGGAAAGAAGACACCCCAAGGTATTCGCTGAGGGGCATATTGAGTCCATGAAAGATTGAAATTTTTGTCCCAAGTTAGCGGAAAGGGAGACTTTGTGAGAAAAAAAACTAAAAAATCAATTTCCGCTAACTTGTGCCAATTTTTTTTTTTTCTATGAACTCACCATGCCCCTCATTGAATACCTTGGGGTGTCTTCTTTCCAAAATGGGGTCACATGTGGGGTATTTATACTGCCCTGGCATTTTAGGGGCCCCAAAGCGTGAGAAGAAGTCTGGTATCCAAATGTCTAAAAATGCCCTCCTAAAAGGAATTTGGGCACCTTTGCGCATCTAGGCTGCAAAAAAGTGTCACACATGTGGTATCTCCGTACTCAGGAGAAGTTGGGCAATGTGTTTTGGGGTGTCATTTTACATATACCCATGCTGGGTGAGATAAATATCTTGGGCAAATGCCAACTTTGTATTAAAAAAATGGGAAAAGTTGTCTTTTGCCAAGATATTTCTCTCACCCAGCATGGGTATATGTAAAATGACACCCCAAAAAACATTGCCCAACTTCTCCTGAGTACTGAGATACCACATGTGTGACACTTTTTTGCAGCCTAGGTGGGCAAAGGGGCCCACATTCCAAAGAGCACCTTTCGGATTTCACCGGTCATTTTTTGCACATTTTGATTTCAAACTTCTTACCACACATTTGGGCCCCTAGAATGCCAGGGCAGTATAACTACCCCACAAGTGACCCCATTTTGGAAAGAAGACACCCCAAGGTATTCCGTGAGGGGCATGGCGAGTTCCTAGAATTTTTTATTTTTTGTCACAAGTTAGCGGAAAATGATGATTTCATATTCCACTAACTTGTGACAAAAAATAAAAAATTCGAGGAACTCGCCATGCCCCTCACGGAATACCTTGGGGTGTCTTCTTTCCAAAATGGGGTCACTTGTGGGGTAGTTATACTGCCCTGGCATTCTAGGGGCCCAAATGTGTGGTAAGAAGTTTGAAATCAAAATGTGTAAAAAATGACCAGTGAAATCCGAAAGGTGCTCTTTGGAATGTGGCCCCTTTGCCCACCTAGGCTGCAAAAAAGTGTCACACATGTGGTATCTCCGTACTCAGGAGAAGTTGGGCAATGTGTTTTGGGGTGTCATTTTACATATACCCATGCTGGGTGAGAGAAATATCTTGGCAAAAGACAACTTTTCCCATTTTTTTAATACAAAGTTGGCATTTGCCCAAGATATTTATCTCACCCAGCATGGGTATATGTAAAATGACACCCCAAAACACATTGCCCAACTTCTCCTGAGTACGGAGATACCAGATGTGTGACACTTTTTTGCAGCCTAGGTGGGCAAAGGGGCCCATATTCCAAAGAGCACCTTTCGGATTTCATAGGCCATTTTTTACAGATTTTGATTTCAAACTACTTACCACACATTTGGGCGACTAGAATGCCAGGGCAGTATAACTACCACACAAGTGACCCCATTTTGGAAAGAAGACACCCCAAGGTATTCGCTGATGGGCATAGTGAGTTCATAGAAGTTTTTATTTTTTTGTCACAAGTTAGTGGAAATTGAGACTTTGTAAGAAAAAAAAAATATATAAAAAATCATCATTTTCCACTAACTTGTGACAAAAAATAAAAAGTTCTATGAACTCACTATGCCCATCAGCGAATACCTTAGGGTGTCTTCTTTCCGAAATGGGGTTATTTGTGGGGTGTTTGTACTGTCTGGGCATTGTAGAACCTCAGGAAACATGACAGGTGCTCAGAAAGTCAGAGCTGCTTCAAAAAGCGGAAATTCACATTTTTGTACCATAGTTTGTAAACGCTATAACTTTTACCCAAACCATTTTTTTTTACCCAAACGTTTTTTTTTTATCAAAGACATGTAGAACAATAAATTTAGAGCAAAATTTATATATGGATGTCGTTTTTTTGTTGCAAACTTTTACAACTGAAAGTGAAAAATTTTATTTTTTTGCAAAAAAATCGTTAAATTTTGATTAATAACAAAAAAAGTAAAAATGTCAGCAGCAATGAAATACCACCAAATGAAAGCTCTATTAGTGAGAAGAAAAGGAGGTAAAATTCATTTGGGTGGCAAGTTGCATGACCGAGCAATAAACGGTGAAAGTAGGGTAGGTCAGAAGTGTAAAAAGTGGCCTGGTCATTAAGGGTGTTTAAGCTATAGGGGCTGAGGTGGTTAAGGAGCAAAGCATTTAAGGAGCAAAGCATTCAAAGCGTAATTTGGCCCAAAGTTTAGGAAAACTTCGATTTGCAACAAAGCCAAGTTTCCTTGTGCTTTTTGGTAATTAATCAGGTTTTCCTAAAATGGTAGCTACATGTGTTACAAAGCAAAAGTAAGAAGCCCAGAATTGCGAGATGATTCATAATGCAGTGCAGCCAGCCAATCAGCAGATAGCCATCTCCTGTGATGTCACAGCCCTATAAAACCCTGATCCCACTCGGTCATCACCATTTTACTGTGAGCTGAGCATAGGGAGAGACATGGCAAGCACTCATGCGCTAGAAGTAGTGTTGCTGAAAGCTGTTTTAAAAAGGATAATTGGACAGGGAGAGTGCCGCAAGATTGTATGGAGTGTTGTAGAGAGAGCATAGGGGGATAGCAGGGAGACTACAGGTTGAGTGTAATAACCGTGTGTTTCATGTTCTAGTGCACCCACATACAGAGTTATTCCCTTATTTTAGTGATACAATTATGTGCAGGGCAGGCTATATCCAACCACCAAAGATCCTGGCAGAGACGATGATCGACGATGGAAGGCAGACGATGATGGGGTGAGTGGCACAGTTAGGGCTCTGCACTAGTGGGCACTGGGCAGTGGCAGAGAAGTACTGTCATTGTTACTGGCAGCAACGCCGCAGCAGTTCGCAGCTGCACACCCGTGACGGTCCTGTCCCATCGTGATTCGCGTTCTTCTGTTCCCGACTAGTTCCCACCAGGCTCCAGCACAAACCAGAATTAATTGGCTGGCGCAGCCAGTCACAGTGTGATCCAAACATGGCCCTGCCTCCTTAAAGTGACTATGCCAGAGCGCCGCAGTTCCATCCTAAAAAGGAGGACTTCTGGCTTTGCCCCGGACACAGGACCAGGAATCTAAAAACCGGGCTGTCCAACCTGAAACCGGACGTCTGGCCACCCTATGTAGTGGTAATGGAGCAGCTGAGCTTTCTCTTCCTACACTGGAAACACAGGAGCTGTCTGGGCTGTGTTGAAGGGTTATTGCAGCAGGTGAGCTTTCTCTTCTCATACAGGAATCACAGGAACTGTCAGGACTGTGCTGTAATGTCTGCACAGAAGCAGGGCACACTTTTCTCTGTTTTGGGGAATTGCTCTGGTAGTTAGGGCTAGCGTATGCAGTATAGAGGCAAAGTACACAGTTCTTGAATCAAACAGCGGTGTTTATTCACACATTGGTGTATAACAAAATGCAGATAAGGTGTATCACAAAATGCAGGTGGCTTGGTGTTTGTTTACAAAGTCATAAACAATAAAAGTCACCTTTTCTCCTGGGTGTTAATTCACACCCTGTTAGCAGTTCAGCCTCATCAAGTCCATAAGCGGCCTGTTTGCCTTTAGAGGGGCCTGTGTTCTCGAGCCCAGCTCAAACCTCAAATACCAGCACAGCCCTCAGTTCACAGCACACAGACTCCTGAACTCCACTGTCAGAGGGAGGTAAATCCAAAACACCTGGCAGTGCTGGCTGGTTTTTATGCCTGAAAAAACCCGGCCTGGAACATGGGGATTAGTCACCCACCCAGCACTTTGACTACTCCCAGTAAGATCTGTCCCGGATCAGCCATGACTGCCATGCTAAATCTCAAGGTGTCAATTAGCAATAGCTGCTGCTGACACATAAAATACAGGCTCTTACTTCACTGTGGTATTGTCACGGCGGGCGTGCACAGTCTAACAGATAACGCACCAACCAGGCTCTGGGCGAGAGACAGGGGAAGGGTCGCCTCCTAACTAATCCCTGACCTCTTTCCCTGCACTGCTCAGCCCACCTACAGACCTTTAAGGTAGGTATGAGGTGTCCCTGTGCCTGGGCTGACAAAACCCTGAATTCCCTGAGATGGTGAAGTGGGAAAATAGGAGCAGCGTGCTCGCACAGAACCTGGATGGGATAGATGACACAAAACAACCAAACTTGAAATAACACTTATCTTCCTGAGCTGGAGCAGACAGCCAACCTTCCTTCCTAGCTTCCAAGACCACAATGATTAGTATAATCCGCCCAGAGCACTGGGCTGGTATACTATTTAAACTAATGACCCCACCCAGTGCACTTGATGAGAGGCGGATCCAGCACGGCTCCAAAACAAACACTAAACTCATGCTGCTATCCTGGCCAACCTTCGCACATCGTCAGAGTGGGGCATGACAGTACCCCCCCTTCTACGGATGACCTCCGGACACCCCGGACCAACCTTATCCGGATGGGACCTATGAAAGGCCCTCACCAGGCGGCTGGTGTTGACATCCGACGCCGGAACCCACATTCTCTCCTCAGGACCGTATCCCCTACAGTGCACCAGGTACTGAAGGGAACCCCGAAGAACTCTCGAGTCGAGAATCCTGGAGATCTCAAACTCCAAGTTTCCCTCGACTAGAACAGGAGGAGGAGGCAATGGCGATGGTTCCACCAGTCTCACGTATTTTTTTAGTAAAGACCTGTGGAACACATCATGGATCCTCCAAGTCTGCGGAAGATCCAGCCGAAACGCCACAGGATTGATCACCGCAGAAATTTTATACGGACCAATAAATCTTGGACCCAGTTTCCAAGATGGCACTCTCAATTTCGATATTCCTAGTGGACAACCACACCAGATCACTCACACACAGGTCCGGACCAGTCATACGTCTCTTGTCAGCCATTCGTTTATACCTCTCACCCATCCTCTCCAAATACCCTTGAATCCTCCGCCAGATAGAGGATAAGGCAGAAGAGAATCTCTCCTCCTCTGGCATCCCAGAGGAACCAGACCCAGAAAAGGTACCAAACTGAGGATGGAAACCGTATGTGCCAAAAAATGGCGACTTACCCGTGGACTCCTGCCTACGGTTATTCAAAGCAAACTCTGCTAGGGACAAGAATGAGGACCAGTCCTCCTGATTCTCAGCCACAAAGCACCTCAAGTAGGTCTCCAGGTTTTGATTAGTACGCTCCGTCTGACCATTCGACTGCGGATGAAAAGCCGAAGAGAATGAAAGTTGAATGCCAAGCCGAGAGCAGTTGGCGAGCTAGCAGTTCCGACAAGCCAGTGGTCAGCCGTTGAGCAAGAGGATTATCTGGCGTCATAAGTTTTTTACGCTCAAACATTTGGGCCACGGAAGCCTGCCTTGTGCCAGATGAACGGGACGACAGCACGGTGGAAGTTGGAATGGAGGACAAATGGGAGGAGAGAGGAGAAGGAGAAGAGGCAGAAAGAGGAGCACCAGGAGTGTGGCTTTGTGGGTGTCAGGATTCAAACCCAGTAATGCTGCAGTGCCTGGTTGCAGCTATGTCTGCTGAGCCACCTTCACTCCTGATTTGTTACCTTGTCGGATCTCTTGTGCTAGATACATTGCAACCCAGTTCCTTGCTGAACTCTGAACTCCTGGCTCCTCCCATGTACTTCTTTTAAAACCCATGTCCTTGCTCTGCTTCATTGCCAGATTATTGTGCTCTCTGCCAATATCTTGCTCCTCGCTGCTTCCTGTGAAATCGACGTTATCATCCGTGTACTGACCCGTGGCTTGTATTATCCTACTATGCTTGCTCGTGCTCCTTCACTTATCTGACATCCTCGGCTATTGACCCACGCTTGTCCTGACTACCATCTGCTTGCTGCCTCTCATCTACCTCTGCGTGTGCATTGCTGCTTTCAGCTACTGGACTCCGAGCCTGAACCTAGATCGTTACAGAATAATCTGGCCTAAACATGGAGTCTGCTGTTGCAGCTGCCGTGGCCCCTTTTGTGCAGCAAATTGCTGAGCTGCAAAAGTTTGGTGTCACTTATCAAGAAAGGATCTCAGCTTTACACAACATGGTGAAAGACCAATGAGTTGACCGATTGACCGATGAGATCAATGATTTGCAGTGGCATATACTGGCCTTGCGCTCCTGGGATATCATCGCTGCAGACTCTAGTGCACGCATGCCTTTACTACAAAAATTCAACGGGGATCACAGGCAATACAGAGGTTTCCTTAACCAGTGCCGGATCTATTTTCAAATACAATCCGCTGCCTTGCCTTTTGGACGGAAAAAGGTACTGTTTATTATCAACCTCCTGACTGATGAAGCCCTAGCTTGGGCCTCCCCTTATGTGGAACAGGACAGTGACATCCTAAACAATTTTGATGAGTTTATAACTGCTATAAATCAAGTATTTGATGATCCTAACTGCTGCGCTACCCCTGAAGCTAAGCTGCACAACTTGCATCAGGGGAAACGCTCAGTGGCTGAATATACTACTGAGTTTCGCCGTTGGGTGGCTGACACTACATGTAACCCAGCAGCGCAAAAAAGCCAATTTCATCGTGGTCTATCTGAACAGGTGAAAAATAAGCTAATGATCTGGAGGCCTTCATCCAGCTATGTATCCGTATTGATCAAAGACTCACCAAAAGAAGGAAAGAGAGACTTGGGCAGCTTGGTAATAATGGTGGGGGGCATTTCTCTGTTAGTCCACCTGTACAGAGGAGTTTTTCTGACACCCCTGAACCCATGCAGATAGACACAATCAGGAGATCTATCTCTATTCAATAGAAAGAGAAACGGCGTGCTGAGAACCTTTGCCTTTATTGCGGGGATTCTGGACATTCAACTACCCTAATAAATTAAAGAGAACTATTGCTGCCATTGATCTATAAGTGTCCGTATCCTACTGCAAGGACTTGACATTACTTGTTCTGCCATGTTAGACTCTGGAGCTGCTGGAAACTTTATGGACATTGAATTTGCTCATAATCACAATATAAAACTAATTAACAAGATGGCATCGGTTGAGATGGAGATTGGCGATGGCTCACCATTATCATCTGGGCCGGTGACACATGAGACTGTTCCTCTTGAACTTCACATTGAATCCAATCACCAGGAGACCATCAGTTTTCAGCTAATAGCGTCACCAAAGTTTCCTGTCATCCTGGGCATTGCTTGGTTTGCTGCCCACAACCCCTCTATCAACTGGGGGTCACTCACTATAACATTCACTTCGGACTTTTGCAACAAACATTGTCTACGGAGTCAGTCCATTTGCCTCCACAATACAGGTAATTTCAAGATGTCTGCGATAAAAAGAATGCTGATCAATTACCTCCACATCGCCCTTATGACTGTCCCATAGAGTTGCTACCTGGGGCAGAAATACCTTTTGGTCGTATTTATTCTCTCTCAGAACCGGAATTGCGGGTTCTTAAGGAGTACATGAAAAACCTACAAAAAGGGTTCATCAGGCCCTCAACATCTCCAGCCGGGGCCGCTCTGTTCTTTGTTAAAAAGAAAGACCATAGCCTGCGGCCATGCATTGACTATAGGGAACTGAACAACATTACAGTTAAGAATCGTTATCCACTTCAATAAATCTCTGAGCTGCTTGAAAGACTTCGATCATCTAAAATATTTACTAAATTAGATCTAAGAGGAGCTTACAACCTCATCCGTGTGCGTTAGGGTGATGAATGTAAAACCACCTTCAGAACCAGATATGGACATTATGAATACCTGGTTATGCCCTTTGGCCTGTGCAATGCTCCTGCTACCTTCCAGAATTTCATAAATGATGTCTTTAGAGATCTATTGTACTTTTTTGTCGTTGTTTATTTGGAAGATATCCTGATCTTTTCAGATGATGTAGAAGAACACCACAAACATGTTTGTACAGTGTTTGAACGACTCAGAGACAACAAACTGTACATCAAATTGGAGACATGTAAGTTTGAATAAACCCAAATTCCGTTTTCAGGCTACATAATTTCTCCAGAGTATGGACAGCCCTGCCAAGATTAAAGCAGTAGTAGAGTGGCCCACACCAACTAATATTAAAGAGGTTTAAAGATTTGTGGGATTTGCAAACTTCTACAGGAGTTTATTTAGAGAAATTAGAGATTTCTCTAAAGTCATTGCACCACTCACTCAGTTGACAAAGAAAGTTGAAACCTTCTCCTGGTCACCTGAAGCACAGGCTGCATTCTCCAAATTAAAAACACTTTTTACTTCTTCACGCATCCTTGTACATCCGGATTCCACACTACTTTTTATTGTAGAAGTAGATGCCTCTGATTACGCTGTGGGAGCAATTCTTTCTCAGAGGACTGGAGATAAGATGCAGCTTCATCCTTGTGCCTATTATTCTCGTCTAATATCTGCTGCCGAAAAGAATTATGATGTTGGCAATAAAGAACTGCTGGCTATCAAAGATGCATTTTCCGAATTGAGACACCTTCTGGAAGGGGCCAATCATCCTGTGACTGTACTAACTGATCACAAGAATTTGGAATTCCTCCATTCCGCTAAGAGGCTATCATCTCGACAAGCACGCTGGGCTTTGTTTTTTAGCAGGTTCAACTTCGTGATCTCCTACAGACCTGGATCAAGGAATGGCAAGGCCGATGCCCTATCTAGCACTTTGTCCAATCCCCTTGAAGAAAACCAGCCAGACTGTGCCATTTTACCTCAAAAGAACTTCCTGGGGGCTACTACACCCAAAAAGTTCCTAGCACTTCTTAAAGATGGTTACAGTAGTAACCCACTCCTTTGTAATCCACCAACGGACACTAGTCTAACTTTTCAGAGTGGATTATGGACTCATTCTAATTGCATATATGTTCCCGAATGTGCTAGAATTGAAGTACTTAGACTAATACATGATTCTAAACTGGCAGGGCATTTTGGGGCCACGAAGACTGAAGATCTTTTATCCCGATCCTTCTGGTGGCCTAGTTATAAAAAAGATGTGAAGAAATATGTTGCCTCTTGTCTGACCTGTACCAGAAACAAAACTCCCCGATCTCCTCCACTGGGATTATTACAGCCACTCCCAGTTCCATCACGACCTTGGGGGTCCATTTCCATGGATTTTGTGGTGGATCTACCGCCTTCACACAATATGACCACTATCTTAGTAGTAGTGGACCGTTTTACCAAGATGGCTCACTTTATCCCAGCCAGAGGTGTACCCACAGCGGAACAGACTGCTAATCTGATGGTTCGTGAAATATTTAGATTGCACGGAATTACAGATAATGTGGTGTCTGACAGGAGGGTTCAGTTTACCTCAGGATTTTGGAGGAACTTCTGTAAAGCTCTAGATATCTCTATCAATCTGTCTTTTGCTTTTCATCCCCAGACTAACAGTCAGACGGAAAGAACCAATCAGACTCTGGAGCAATACTTGCGTTGTTTCCTCAGTTACCTTTAAGACGATTGGATGGATTACCTCCCCACTGCCAAGTTCGCTTATAATAAGTCTAAGCACAGCTCCACTGCCCAGACCCCATTTTTCTTGAACTCTGGTTATCATCCGGTTTTTATCCCTAACCTGCCAGCCTTAACCCCTATACCAGCTGTTTCTACTAGAATAACAGCTCTAAAGGAAATTCAGGAAAAGTTGATTGAGACTTTACGGGAAGCTCAGGAACAGTACAAAAAAACTGCTCATAGACATCACAGAGCAGTCCCTTCTTTTCAAACTGGTGACAAAGTCTTGCTGTCTACTCGGCATTTGAAGACACATGTTCCTTCCTCTAAATTGGGACAAAAGTATTTGGGACCTTTTCCAATTGCCGCTCAAATTAATCCAGTAACTTTCCGGCTGAAACTCTCTAACGGTATGAGGATTCATCCCGTCTTCCATGTCTCCCTGCTCAAGGCTTTTTGTGAAAACTCGTTTCCTGGAAGAATTCCGCCACCCCCACCACCAGTTGATATACAGGGTAAAGAGGAATTTATTGTGGAGCATATTCTGGATTCTCGTATTCATAGGAACAAGCTTCAATATCTTGTTAAATGGCAAGGATATGGTCCAGAGGAAAATTCTTGGGAACCCGAAGAAAATGTGCACGCCCCCAGGCTAAAAAGGGAATTCCATCACAGGTTTCCTCACAAGCCAGGTCCTCAGATGTCCAGTGGCCATCCTGGAAGAAGGGGGGTAATGTCAGGATTCAAACCCAGTAATGCTGCAGTGCCTGGCTGCAGCTCTGTCTGCTGAGCCACCTTCACTCCTGGTTTGTTACCTTGTCAGATCTTTTGTGCTAGATACATTGCAACCCAGTTCCTTGCTGAACTCTGAACTCCTGGCTCCTCCCATGTACTTCCTTTTAAAGCCATGTCCTTGCTCTGCTTCATTGCCAGATTATTGTGCTCTCTGCCATTATCTTGCTCCTCGCTGCTGCCTGTGAAATCAATGTTATCATCCGTGTACCGACCCATGGCTTGTATTATCCTACTACGCTTGCTCGTGCTCCTTCACTTATATGATATCCTCGGCTATTGACCCACGCTTGTCCTGACTACAATCTGCTTGCTGCCTCTCATCTACCTCTGCGTGTGCATTGCTGCTTTCAGCTACTGGACTCCGAGCCTGAACCTAGATCGTTACAATGGGTTCTGACGGCGTTGCTCCCACTGGGCTCGTGATGGGAGGCCAGGTGCCTTCTTAACGCGGTAGTCCCTAGGTGAGTGTTGAGCTTACTGCGACTTATGAGTTGACAGCACAGGCTGTAGATGGTAACATTATTGTCAGCAGCTGACACATTAAAAAAAGCCCACACTGCGGAGCCATGTGCTGGCGTCCTGGGAGCGCCAGATGTGACCATGCATGGTGGATGGCTCACTCCAGATACATTTGCAATCTGCTTTTTGCCTCCTGTGCACTGCAAATTCTGCCTGCTTCTCCTCCTTCTCCTCCCTATCTGCTGCTTCATCTCTCCCTCTGAACTCCCCTCCTCTTCCTCTCTTGTTGGCACCCACGTGACGTTCATCGACACGTCAACTTCATCACCTTCACCACCACTGACATTAGAGATCTCGGAGTAGGCAGCAACAGAGGGGACCACCCTCCTTGGGCTGATCTGGGTACTGTCGTCAGACCGCTGGGTGGCTGCCGTTGCTACCTCCTCTTCCTGATCTGATGCCAAGAATGGATGCGCATCGGTAAGGTCTGGGAATTGATGGGGAAAATAATTCCTCTGACTCGAGTGGAGGGGCTATGGTGGTGGTGGTGGTGGTGGTGTCTTTGGGGTTGCACACAGCAGAGAGTGAGACGGTGCAGATACAGAGGATGAGGAGGGTGCAGAAGCGGAAGGCTGAGTGAGCCACTCAACCAAGTCTGGTGAGTCCCTTTGACGCAATCGCATGCACCTTCTCCAACTTCCCACTTAGGCTCCGGCCTAGTGCACCTGCCCGACACCTACCACCCCTGCAGAATGGCCTCTGCCTGTCATTTTCAAAATTACTTTGTAACAAAGTCCCAATAGAAGAACAGTATTTGTTGAAGCAGGTATATAGAACCGTTTAATAATTATTTGCTAGAAGCAGTTATATCAAACCCCTTAATCAGTTTTTTGGGGGGGCAGCTGCTATATCACACCAGTTGAAATTATTTGTTCCAATTGCATTTGTCCCTCTGTATAGCTGGGGTATCTCAGCAGAACCGCACACAACTCCTGCGAATTACAAATGCACTATACGAAAAAGTATATTCTAAGTATATTGCACCCCTGCCTCATTCAGTTTTTTTGGGGGACAAATGTTATGTCACACCAGTTGCAATTATTTGTTCAAATAACTTTTGTCCCTCTTTATAGCTGCGGTATCTCAGCAGAACCACACACAACTGCTGCACAATACAAATGCACTATATGGAAAGTATATTATAGGTATATCACACCCCTGCCTCAATCATTTTTTTGGGGGGGGGCAACTGGGATATCACACCAGTAGAAATTAGTTGTTCCAATAGCGTTTGTCCCTCTGTATAGCTGCAGTATCGCAGCAGAACCGCACACAACTGCTGGACAATACAAATGCACTATAATATACTTTCTATGTTAGAAAGTATATTATAAGTATATTACACCCCTCAGTAAGTCACAGCTATCGATAGCACACCTATACCAGTCCTTAACAGGACTTTTGTGGCCCTATTAGCTAGCGTTTGGTGTCTCTATACTCTCTAACAGTCTGTCCCTGCTCCACACAGCAACCTCTCCCTACACTGGCAAAAGACTGAATGTAAAATGATGGCCAGATCAGGGTTATTTATAGGGTATGGGGTGTGTCCATGTGCTGAAACGTCTCAATTGGCTGTCCTGTCCAACCTGGTGGTTGTGTCATGGGTTAAAGTTCAGCGCTATGAAAAAAAATATGGCGTGTGCGAATATCGCCATATGTTCACATGTTCGGCGAATCGCGAACGAGCAAAGTTTGTAGTGAAACGACTGCTGGGAAAACCACAAGGCCATCTCTATTGATAACCTATCCTCAGGATAGGTCATCAATATCAGATCGGTGGGGGTCCGACTCCTGGCACCCCTGCCGATCAGCTTGAAGTTTGAAGAACAAGCAGCGCTCAGTGGACTCATTGTTCTGTTTTTATTGCTGACCTCAGCAATTGCAGAGGTGAGCAGGTGTAATTACAAGTATGGCGTTCCCACTCAATTCTATGGAGCGGCTCTGTTTGATCAAGTGAATACTATAGAGCCGTCCCATAGAAGTGAATGTGGACACCACCACTGCAATCGCTGAGGCGAGCTGTTAAACAGACTGGAGAAGGCAGTACTCATACAACTTCTCTTCAAATAGTTATTCGGCAAGGGTGCCAGGAGTTGGACCCCCACTGATCTGATATTGATGACCTATCCTGAGAACAACTCCTTTAACAGCAAATTAGCCTGACTCTGTAGTTTACAGAAACATCCCGATTAAATATGAGAAAATCAATTCTAAGCTAAACGGATTAGTTACAAACTTCGCAAAAGTTTGTCTGCCAAATTAATCACACACTTTTGCCATTTGTTCCAGACGAATCGAGTAAAAACTGAGAATATTGGTGGGGAAAACCATGAGGAAGGCAGAAGATACAGGGTTGCGCCCTGATTGGTTCACAGGATGACAGACAAAATCCAGGAAGGTCCTTTGCTGATAATGGCCTCTTTAACAGGGTCAGTATTTTTGCACCAGTATCTGTAAGCCAAAACCAGGTCCAAAACACAGAAGAGGCACAAATATCTTTATTATATATTTTCTCTGTAGGTTCCACTTTTGGTTTTGGCTTACAAATACTGACCAAATACTGATGCAAAATACTGACCGTGTGAAACAGTCCATAGAACTTCTGACCTGAAAGGGTGTCTGACACAAGCCAGTAATCTAAAAACACTATAGGGAGATATAATTCAGTAGATATTACGGACTATGATCCGAGATAGCATTAACCTCCTTGACCTACCTATACGTCTCAGTGGTTGAGGGAATGTATGGAGCGGGCTTCTTCTGGGAGCCCACCCCATACGCTGTGGATGCCGGCTGTATAATAAAGCAGACACCCGGCCGCCATGACAGAGAATGGCGATCCTGCCAAACCCTGATATTTAACCCACCAGGTGCCGCGATGAATGCCAATCTCTGCACCTGTGAGGTAAGACAGAGGGAGGCGGCTCTCTCTCCCTTCCAATTGGAGTGAAAAAGTAAAAAAAAAAACATTACAATATTAAAAGTTTAAATCACCCCCCTTTCTTAATTTTACATACCAAATAAAAATATACCAACAATAAAAAAATAAACGTCATAATGGAAAAAAGTACAAAACAAGCCCTCATACAGCTCTGTGGACAGAAATATTAAAAAGTTATGGCTGTCAGAAAATAGCTATTTAGTAAAACAAAAAAACCTATACAAGTTTGATGTCGCTGTATTCATAAGGACGTCATGTCATTTTCAGCACACAGTGAATGCTGTGATGTCAAAACCCCAATAATCTTGGCGGAATAGCGTTTTTTGTTTTATTTTATTTATTTTTATTTTTTTTCAATTTAACCCCACAAAGATTTTTTTTCTAGGAAACTTTCTTGAGGGTCTCTCATCACTGGATAATGAGGAGGAGAAAGAGCAATATAGTAATGTGGCATCCTCTTCTCCTGCACTAACCTTTACAGCGAGAATGTTACGATTGGCTGGTCAGCATTAAGCAGCCAATCACAGTCATTGGAGCTGCAGGGTGGAGTTACTTGGGCCCTTAACTAAGATGGTTGGCTGTCAGGGAAAGCTTCCATCTTAGCTTGGTCACTGTGCGATTGCACACAATAACTTAAAGGGGTTGTCTCATCATGGACAATGGGGGCATATCGCTAGGATATGCCCCTATTGTCTTATAGGTGCGGGTCCCACCGCTGGGACCCACACCTATATCGAGAACGGAGCCCTGCATGGTGGTGGCTGGTTGGCCACCACCAAGCCGGCTCCCCATAGAAGTGAATGGGAGAGTACAGCGGGCTATTTTCGCCGGCCTGCAGTATGTGGCAGTGCGCCCTCCTTCACTTGCGGGGCTCCGTTCTTGATATAGGTGCGGGTACCAGCCGTGGGACCCGCACTTATAAATCAATGGGGGCATTATCCTAGCAATATGCCCCCTTTGTCCATGATGAGACAACCCCTTTAATTGGGCCTTAAGTGTATGGTGTGATACGGAAACTCACTTCCCACCGTGTTGTACATGTACAGCACACTGCGAGAAGGAGTTAAAATTTTGTTGTGCTCTTCTGTGTATACAGCGTTTGTGCATCTTGTATCTATATTCAGGGACTTATTTAAAGGTTTAATCTGACTTCTTTTCTAGCAGAGCTGTAGAGAGAGCAGCAATGCACGGCAGTTTACCGTTGCCTGTCAATGTGCCATCTGGCAAAAGTAAACAAGTGTATGGATTTTGGGACCAAAACTCAGTGATGCTGTGTAACTGATGAGCTACTGTGTCAGCAAGTCTTATTTACAGAAAGCATGAATGGGTTATGGAAGTTCAAAGCCAAAGTAGCCATAACCTTGATAACATTTTAATAAACTCTAACTGCATGATAAAAACTTTTGCCTTTGGCCACAACTTGTTACAAGAGGGAAAAGTCATCAGATACCAAAGTTATTTTTCATATATAATCTGGGAAGATTAAGGGCTCAATATAAAGGAGTTTTCTGGGACCTAGCAACCTACTTTAAAGGTAATCTGTCACCTCGCTCAATCTAACAAATGGCATAGCATTCTAGTTCATTGTACCATCATCACAACTGTTTCTTTGTTAGACAAAGTGCAGGTTACAAACGTCAGAAAAAGAAGTTTGAATGATGTGCGAATTAGGCTGCAAAGGGCCCAGCAGAGCAAGTTTATCTGCTGTAGGAGCCCAAGTTCGCCTCTTGCAAGTGCTCAAGCCTGCCTCCATGAAGAACCCAAGCCGGCATCTAGACGAGTTCCCAGTGCTGCTCCTTGTGCCATTATGTCTGGCCCCTCCACTGCAACGTCACAATCTAGCCACAACTCTGCCTGCCTGGTGCATCTTGGTGAAATACTGCACATGTGCAGAGCTGGAGACTGCCTCCGCTTGCACATTGAGTGGCCATTGGACTCAATGCAGTAACTGCGCATGTGCTGAGTCCTGTGATGTCTTCATCCTGGGACCTGTTATGCACATGCTTGAGAGTTTGCGGAGACGCACCAGGACCAGGAAGGTATAGTTGTTGCCAGATCAAAACCCCAGTTGTCCTGAGGGTCTATATCTTTGATTCAAAACTTACTAGCGGATGAACCTCGAGAATAATTTCCTCAGGTGGGCCCAAAGAACTTGAATTTAACACTGATCTAACTGCATCTTTTCCTGCAGAAGAAAGTTTCCAATATATTTACTATCTCAAAGTTGCATGGATTAGCCACTCTGGAACCCTTTCACATGATGCTCCTCTCGGAAAATCCTACATCTGCCTACATAAATTCCTCTACCAGGTTTTTGGTCTTTTCTATGGACGGGGACATCACTTCCACAGACCAGGAAGGAATTATGCTGCGGATGGTACCAGAACTATTTTCTCCCTGATGCGAGAGCAGATGTGGTGGGTTCAGGAGCTGGCATATGCATCATATAGACAAATAGTTCTGTCCCATCCACAGCAACTACCCTGTTTTTGCCTGCCAAAGTGATATCCCCATCCCTAGACCATAGCGGAAATCAGGTAATGGATGTGATGGGCAGATGTAGGATTTGTCGAAAAGGAACATCACATGAGCAGGGTTCCAGAGCTGCCTATCCATGCAACCTTGAGAAAGTAAGTTTATTGGAAACTTTTTTTTGCAAGTGCAGAGAGCCCCTGAGGAACCTGTGCAAAGGATGTGAGTGGTAGTGGCCTTGATGAGGTATTGTGTCATGGTGTACTCCCTCAGGCAATTTGTTCCTGGGGATCAGTGCAGTGGAAAGCTTTGCTTAGTGCAAAATATAACTTGTGGGACATCGAGCAATAGTTAGTTCAAAGTACAGTTTCGGTAACCAGGTGATGAGGTATGGTGGCTGGTTAGGTGGCAATTAAAGGGCACTAGCAGGCACTTTTGGATATAGGTGTCCACAATGTGATAAAGACTTGATTCTTGACTGGCCTGCAAGTGGTCTAGGTGATGGGTGTCTGAGCCATAGTCCCTCACCTGCAGCAGGGTCTGTAAAGCTGTGGTTTTGATGATCACTCTGCAGTCTAGGCACACTGAAGCTTTTTTGGAAGCATTGTTCTCAAATCACATAGCTGGATGAGGGCTTTTTTTTGCGGGATAAGTTGTACTTTCTAATGTCACCATTTAATATGGCATATAATGTAGTGGGAAGCGGGGAAAAAATTCCAAATGGGGTGGAATTGGAAGAAAAATGCCTCCACCATTTTATGGATTTTGTTCCCACGGCATTCTGTTTGCAGCGAAACTGACCTGTGCCCTTCATTCTCTAGGTCTCTAGGTCAGTACAATTACAACGATACCACATATGTATAGTATATCTAAATAGTGTAAAAATAAATTTAACCAAATTTAGACCCGCTGGCCATGACGCTCGCTGCACATACGAGCAGGTACCATGTTGGCCCATCCCTCCAGTGCCGTACATGTACGGTGCTGGTAGTGAAAGGCTTAATAAAAACCTGACATTTACTTTTGCCCGTGATATGAATTTTTAAACTTTATATAATTTAATCATAATGAGGACGTGTCAGCTCTCCTTATGTTCCCAATTAAATGAATGTTTTTTTATTTCTCAGAAAAAAATATAATCCTAGAGCATATTTTTACAACTCTATGGTGTGGTTCTGTTTTTCTTCTGGAAATGTATGAATGAATTGACAACTGGGTGTTGCCATTCCCTTTGTCAATAGGGTGTATCCCTACACAGCTTGGCACTGTCAGTGCAGACTGGATTGTTATAGACAAGGAGTACGGCAGCACCCAGTTGTCAATTTATGTACACACTCCCAGGAAGAATAGTAGAAGAACAGCATGCAAATCTAAAAAAATTTCCAGAATTTTTATTTCATGGGGAATACTATACAGTTAACAGACTTACCTTTTTTCAAGATCTCCATTTGCTATCAGTGAAGGGGAACATTTTTATTTATATTCAGAGGCTAAAACATTGTAGAGGTACAATATTTCTTACAGAAGGGAGTTTGCTACAATTGTCTCCATTCCAAGCCATCCATTGTGAGCCAAAATTCTCTAGTATCATGGCTTGTGTTTGTCATGGACTTCACTAACTTTAATGTGTTGAATTTGGGTTTTAGTATTTTTGACAGCAAGAGTAATTAAGCAGGCTACACTGTGCTTGATGTTAATGAGCATGAGAATTAGTGGTGAGCGAAGTTTTCAAAAATTTGATTTGCCTGCTTCGAGGAAATTCAACAAGAAATTCAGATTCGTTCCGAAGTACTTCATCATGAATTGCAATGACAGGGAGCGGGAATTTGTGCTGCCTCCTTTCATCGTGCTGATTACAGCATCTGAGAGTCACATTGAGACCTTTCAGGAATTAATCAGGGGTTAAAAAAATACATATTAACCTCATCCTTTTAATCGTGGAGAGGCAGTCGTGGCCATCTTGATTGAAGAAAGTGCACCAAAACCTTATGTGCGCTAATGTGATGACTTCTTCACGCTGGCCGAGCGCGGTGATATCACTGATGACGTCACTGCTCCCGGCCAGTGCACTGAGGTGGTGATGTCACATGTCAGCATGAGTGAGATTTGGCGCGTTTTCTTCATTCAAGATGGCCGCAATGGCCTCTCCGCGATCAAATGGATGAGGTATTTTATTTTTACGTTTTTTACTACCATTTTAGGAAAAATGTATTCATTACCAGGAATGCCCAAGGAATTCGGATTTGTGGCGAATACATTATTTCTTAAATTCAGATTGAATTCCACTTTGTTAACTTCGATTCACTCAACACTAATAAGAATGCTTGATTGCAAATGTTTGTGGTCTTTTCAGTGTAGTATTTTTACTTTTAAAAAAAACACTTGACTTTTACAATATTCATAGAAGGAATTGGTGAAAATTAAAAGCACGCTAGTAGTCTATGGATAGTCAGGCTGACCATGGCAACCACTCAAATTTTCCTTTGCACCAATTTTGATACACTCCATACGCCCATAGGTTACAGTAGAAAGAGTTGGCCAGCTCTATACTATGGGGGAGATTTGTCAAAATTGGTGCAAAGGAGAATTGGCTTAGTTGCCCATAACCAATCAGATTCCACCTTTCATTTTCCAAACAAACTCTTAAAACTGAAAGGTGGAATCTGATTGGTTGCTATGGGCAACTAGACATTTTTACTTTACACCACTTTTGATAAATCTCCTTCAATGTCGTCTTCTATACCTGGCCACTTTGGATTCGCGAACGGTGTCAGGGAACATCTATTCTCCTGAAGAGAGAATATCTATCATTTATTGTTTATTCTTATTACATGCCATAATTATCTGATTACAATTCATGGTAACTGTTTAGCAGTTTTATGCTGATTTATTACGTATGATATGTGAATTTGCTTTGGAAGTTTAGGATTAAGATGGTTAATCTCTTGACAAGCTATGTATGAGTGCTAATGTTTTAGCATGCTGGGTTTTCCAGTGACTGCCTATAGTGAAACACCTGCTTGGTGGCTTTATCGCTTGCAAGAACATTTCCATCACTGAGGCATTCATGGACCAAAGAGCATGTATATACGGACAGTTGCACCTTGTTAGGAATAGGATGGGAATAGGATGGGTCTTTGTTAGGAAATTAATTCTATGTACAATGCAGGAAGACAGAATACTGATCTACCAGCCGTAAAAGGTAATGACATTAGAGATTAAATCTGACAATTAAAATAAAAAAGAAGAAGCAGTCTGAAACTAGAGCAAAATGGAATTTGAAGAGTGAAGCAGCTCATCTGATTCCTTTTTATCTCAGTTTTTACCTTAACATGGCTACTTTGTTTTATAAATAGGGCAACAAGAAAGAATCAAAGGGAACTAAGAAGAACTTTGGAATTACTTCTGGACATACAGCGTAGAAACTATCTATCTAGCTAGCTATATATATCTGTCTCATATCTATCTACAGTATCTATCTATCACATATCTAGCTATTTATAGTTCTATCTGTTTATCTGTCTTTCTATCTGGAGAACATCAGAACAGGGTAACTGCAAAAGGGTAATTGTTGTAATGTTCTATTTAGTGTTTAGCGTACTTCATGGTAAAGAATCGATTTTCCCTGAATGACGGTAAACAATAAAAAAAAATCATACTTACCTCATTCGTTTGAGCACAAGAGCCAGCTGCCACCATCTTGATTGAAGATCCCCCAAGAAATTCCGTGAGCGGTGACAGATGACGTCACCACGCCGGTTGATGTGATGATGTCATGCTGCATCTTCAATCAAAATGTCACCGGCTGGCTCTTTGTAATCAAATGGATGAAATTAAGTATGATTTTATAATTTTAATTTTATTTTGCACTGTAATATTAATGTCAGATGCTGCGATCAGCTATGAATGCGGAATCTGAGGGGTACAATGACAGGGAACAGCACAATCGCCTTTCCCTGTCATTGCACCCACTACTTACAAAGAAAGGCATTTTGTGACGAGGTAATTTGTCACAAAGCAAATATTTTTGTAAAATTAAGTGAAGCAGCCGAATCAAATTTTCCAATACTTCTCTAATCTATAGTTGTTTACAGAACAGCATTGTATTAATAAATCAGCCTTTACTCAAACTCTTTAGCTTGCTAGGATATGGATCTGGGGCCACCCTCTAGTTAGTCAGTTAGTGAAGAGTCTAGGCTTAGCTGAAGAAGACAGAGGACCTATGTTGTACTAGCGCCTAGGTCCGAGTTTCAGAGAAATATCTTCTCTGAGACTACACCTAGCTAAGCAAGATACTCTACTACAAAAGTACTCAAGAGGGAAAGGAAATTAGAAGGTCCAGAATCTACAAGGCTGTCCATTAGAGTCAGACAGCAAGGTACTGTGCACATTTATGGCTGAAGGAGAGATCTTGCTGCTGTGAGATGGGATATTGCTAATGCACCCTTCCACTCTCTGAGATAGTTTGTCCAGCCGTACCTTAATTCTGTACCTCTCAGCCTGGGAATTACAGAACACATACACAGAATCTCAAATGCGTGCCTAAGGTTCTGCAGAGAGACTTTAGATAAAGAGAGGAGTATCACAACCCCAATGCTGCTCTCCATACATTGCTATTGGGGAGGAATTGCACTGGGATTTGATGGGAACTATGCCTTGATACTTTTGGATGTACCACTACTCTTATCAGCACCTAATTAATGAGAGACTTATTTGTATCTACTAAAACTGGATTGGTTACTGACTCCACCATTCGCCGGCCACAGTACCTACACCTCATACCAGAGCCACTACCATTTCCATCCTCTACTTACTTCTCACTGCATATCTAGCTTATGATCTATGTTGAATTATTACTTTGGCCCTTCAAGGTTTTCATTTTCTGTGTCTTATGTAATAGGCTATATATTTTCTAATCTTTCAACTGTCTACCGACTTGCAAGTGATGAATTTCTCATTGAACAAATCTGATAAAAAAAACTTGGGTTATTGTTCACATACAGTATGGCAATTTTAAAGCATTATTTTTAGAGATGAGCTAATCTTTCAAAAATTCCATTCACTGGTTCGCCAAATTGTTTTAATAAATTTTTGTTCGATCCGAATATATTGGCAGCGAATTTAGTTAAAAAAAGTTATTTCCTGGCTACAGAGAGCCTTTATAGTGGTATAGAACACTGTGCCTTGCAGTAACACGCATAGGGAGTCTGCTTTGGTAGTGAGTCCGTATGACATGCAGATGGCAGGCGTCGCTCTTAGAATCACTGCACACTTTACTTATTTGGGCAGTCACGGGGGCAAAAACTGACCAAATAACTCAAGTATGAACTAAGCAGAACAGGTCGATGTTAGCGCAAAGAATAAGCATACTCCCTTTTCACCGTTGTCAGCTGATTCCACATAGATGTCTACAGAACCTGTTCTATTAAGCGCTTATACAAGTAGAGCCCCCAGACAGAGTGGAGAGGGTGTCAGCAGTAAGTTTGTGATTATTTTGCCCTTCCTATGATCCATCAGAGCAATAACCCACAAAAACCGGATCCAGTCTGTGGAGTATCCGCCTTCACTCGGTCAGCATTTGGTCAGTAATCCATCAGTATGGCAAAAAAAAAAAAAGTGGATCCAAAACAGAGATGACATGTAAACTGAATATTTGTGTTTTGTACCCACTCCTGCTTTTGGCTAACAAATCAAAAGCCAATTCTGATGGGACCATACAGGCCTTACAGGTTCTACACAGAGAAGATGCATTGTGCTTCTCATTTTTCCTTCCTTCTGACAGATCAGAAGAAGGGTCAAATAAATGATGATTTCAGCCAAGACAAAAAGGCTAAATAGTGGCCCAGTCATGAAGTGGGGAGGGTGGGAACAGCAGAAGTCGTCCACAGAGTGGACCTATTCCATAGTGGTGAGGTGGAAGCAGCATGAGGAGACCACAGAGTGGCCCAATGACATAGTCTAGAGGTGGCGGCAGCATCAGGAGACCACAGAGTGGCAAGATGACATAGTGTGGAGGTGGCAGCAACATCAGAAGGCCACAGGGTGGCAAGGTGACATATTGTGGAGGTAGCAGCAGCCTCTGGAAAGCACACAGTAGCAAGGTGACAGTGTGGAGGTGGCAGTAGCAGCATGAGGAGGCCACAGAGTGGCAAGGTGACATTGTGTTGAGGAAGCAGCAGCATCATGACACCACAGAGTGGCAAGATGACATATTGTGGAGGTAGCAGCAGCATCAGAAGACCACAGAGTGGCAAGGTGACATAGTGTGGAGGTAGCAGTAGCAGCAGCAGCACCTCCTAGTGTTGAGGTGGGTGGCAATAACAGTACCCGCTGACGATGGTGGGTGTAAAAAGGAGCAATTGGCATCAGATGTGTGGCATCAGGCAGGTGGCAGCATCAGAATAGCAGCTGAAGCAGGTAGCCAGAATAAACCGGTCTCTTTTGTCAAAGTGTTGGTGTGGCACCATGGATGATCTAGTCTGATGCATCAGGCATTGGTGGGTGGAAATCATTGCTGATCCACGCCTGATTCATCTTGACAAAGGTCAGTTTTTCCACATTTAGGGTGGACAAGCGAGTTCTTCTTGGGGTAACTATGGCCCCTGCCGCACTAAGCACTTGCCCTGATGACACACTACTGGCCGGGCAAGACAGCTTTTCCAGGGCAATTTCGGCCAGTTACGGCCACAAATCCAGTTTGGCTGCCCAGTAGTCCAGTGGATTTTCAATGACGGCTGGCAGGGTGTAATCTAAGTATACCACCACCTGCTGGTTCAGGTTCTGCTACAGGTTTAGAGCAGATGCTGCTGCTGGTGAATAGTTTATTCACTAGGCAGGTGAAGAAAGCTGCTCATCAGCGACTCTAGTCTCAGGCTGCTGCTGATGGAGCTGGTACTGCTCCTGCCACCCCACCCCTCCCCAGCAGCCATGGCAGTGGAACGCGAGCACAGAGGGCCCCCCTGGTCAGACCTGCGAGAGGATGGACGATGGTGCAGATAGGCAGCGGCCAACTGACTACATAGAATGTCTCTATAGCAGTTCAGTTTGTCCTCCCTCTCAGCGGGTGTAAAAAAGGCCCCCATTTTGGATCGGTAGTGATGGTCCAACAAGGTGGAGAGCCAGAAGTCAACCATCTGCCGAATGGTGACAATTCGGCTTTCGCTACGCAAGCAAGTGAGCATGCATCGGGCCATTTGTGCAAGTGACTCGGAGAGACTCCCTGCCTCAATCTCCACTGCATACTGCCACGATGTGCCTGGGTCCTCTGCCTCATCTTCCTCATTGCCCTGTAGCTGCTCCTGATCCTCCTCTCCTGTCACCTGTATAGAAAAACCACCCATTTTGCTACACATTGCTCCAATGTCCTCCTCCTCCTCCAGTTCAGTCCCCACAGGGCTCATGTGGCCGTGGGATCTAGCCGCCACGTCTCCAGTCCCCTGACCAGCCAGAATTGCCAGCATCTGTTCGAGGACATGAAGCAGTTGAATGACGTTGTTCATCTCGTAGTCCTGGCGATTGACAAATAATGTGGCCTCCTCAAGGGGCCTGAGCAATCAGCAGGTGTCATGCATGAGCGGCCACTGGCTGACATCAAAGTTACACAGGGGAATACTCCTGTGCTCTTGGATCATCAAGAAATTGTTCATGGCCTTTCTCTGTATGTACAGTCGGTCCAACATATAGAAAGTGGAATTCCAACGGGTGGATAGGTCGCATATCAGCCTATGTTGGGGGATGGCGTTCTACCACTGCAGCTCAAGGAGGGTGTGCTTGGTGGTGTACAAGTGGCTGAAGTGCATGTAAAGTTTCCTGGCCATTTTTAGCATGTCTTGCAGATGGGTGGAAGACTTCAGGAACCGCTTGCTTGACAACCAGATTGAACACGTGTTCCATGCAGGGCGCATGGCTCAGCCCTCCTTGATGCAACATCGACACAATGTTCTTCTCGTTGTCGATCTCCACGATTCCGATTTTAAGTTGTTGTGCAGAAAGCCAGGATTCGAATTCTTGATGAAGGACCCGGAACAGTTACTCCCCTGTGTGACTCTATTCGCCCAGGCAAACGAGGTGCAGAATAGCGTGGCACCGCCGTGCCCTGCACATGTGGCATTCTAGAGGGGCACTGTGAATTGTCCCTGCAGTGGAGGCTGAGGATACAGTGGAGGATGAGGAGGCAGAGGCAGACATTGTCGCAGGACCAACGGCGTGAGAATGTGGAGGCAGAAGCGGCGTCGCCTGGACAAGTTGCTGGTGTGCCTGTGTAGGAACCACATTCACCCAGTGGACCGTAAAGGACATGTATTGTCCCTGATTGTAGTTACAGCTCCACACGTCGGCGCTGCTGTGAACTTTGGCATACAAAGGCAGGCTCAAGGACTGGCCCACCTTCTGTTCTATATGTGTGTGCAGGGCTGGTACTGCCTGTTTGGCAAAGAAATGACAGCTTGGGACTTTACACCACGGCTCGGCACAAGTCATCAGTTCTCTGAAAGGTGCAGAGTCCACCACTTAGAAAGGGAGAGACTGCAGCACTAGCAACTTGGCAGGAGCATGTTGAGCTTCTGCGCCGTTGGATGAGTGCACGCATACTGTTCTCTCTTGGCAATCGCTTTGGTGATCGATTGCTGACGAAATGACTGATGAGGAGTAGAAGGGCGAGGAGCAGGAGCATCAGGACCAGCAGATGATGGGAAAGATAGACAGCTCCATTCGGCTGAGATGGTGGAGCCTTGACTGCCTGAAACCGGGTGTGTACCACTAGGTGATGCAGTGGTTGCTGCGGCAAGCTGGACCACCACATCTGAGCCACGGTTCTCCCAGGCCACTTTATAGTGACGCTGCATATGTTGACGCAGGGCCGTGGTGTCAACATTAATACCCTGGCCACGCTTCATCTTCTGCCCACAGATTCTACATATGGCCATGTTCACCTCCTCCGGCGGATTAACAAAAATCTGCCACACCGCCGAGTATGTGATTTTACCCCCAACACTACGCATTGACTGACTGCTACTGCCACTGCCTCCTTGAACCCGTGCACCGCTTCTTCCTGGGCAGGTAGCGGGTGGTCTACCCCGGGTACGTTTGGCTCCTGACCTCCCACTGTTTCCACCCTGCTGACTCCCGGCCATGTGAAACAATATATCCCGGAAAGGTTTACTCTAGTGATGTCCGGTTCATGAACAAATCGTTCTTTTGAATGGATTCAGTTTACTGAACCGGAGGAGTCGATTCCGCTGACTGAGCGGATCCGTGTGAAACAGCTCAGTCAGATAGCAGAGCAGAGAGATGCTGGCAGCAGGGAGGAGCGTAATCTGATCCTAGAGTGGAAGCCAGCCCCTCCCCTCTCTGCCCACCCCGGCCTGCAACCAATCAGAGCTCAGGCAAGCAGCTCGGAGTCACACACATGAACCGATTCATGTGAAAGATCCGAACTTCTCAACTCTAGTTTACTTGCAGTAAGCCTTTCCGGCAACCTGTAGCAGTGTCCCCTTCCCGGGGCGTGCGCACAGTGCAAGAAGAAGCCGATGCCAGCAGTCCGCAACAGCGCATCAGGCTGAGCCTGTGCGCACGCGCGGGATCTCAAAGCGGGAGGAGGGGGAGGGAGGGAGAGGCGGCACTGAGGAGCAGAAGGCGGCGCTGGGCACGAACGGCGATGCGTGCGGCCGGGCACCATGCATCCACAGACCTCCCCTGCTTGGGCACCTTAATTCAATGATTGACAGGTTAGTAAAACCTGTTTTTCCACAGGATAAAGCAACAAATAGCTTTTTTTTTGTATAATTGTCTTTTTATTAAAGAAGTTATAAGAGTAAAAGAAACATACATATTTCCTTATGAAATCTGCTGACCATCAAGTGATCAGTAAATATGAAAGATTTGACAATGCAAATAAATCACATAAATGCATAACAAGCAATTCCAGTTCCATCAATAATAATTTGTATATAACCCGATCACCGGGGGAGTAGTAATATAACTGAGCAATAACTGCCTACGACTATGCAATCATAGTGTATAACATTGTTATTACTATGAACAAAGGACAGTACAAGACACAGGAGTAGACAGGGGGTGGGGGGGGGGGTGAGAGGATACTATTCAGCAGTCTCTGTGAATGTGTCCCAAGGCTGCCATACCTTATGAAATTTGTCTATAGAGTTATTGATAAGCGCAGATAAATATTCCATTCGTCTAACCTCCATAATACTAGAGAACAGATCAGGCCGAGTCGGTATGTCCTGTCTCTTCCAGTATTTAGCTATAAGGCATCTAGTCGCCGACAATATGTGAAGTATTAAGCAGAGTACGTGTTTCTTTAGTACTATTGGGGGCATGTTTAGTAAACACATATAAGGGTCTAGTGAGAAACAAATAGCTTTTATAAGGCCACCTTAGAAATCAGAATGCTACCCTGGACATGAGCAGATGTTTAGCTCACAGGGCTTATAGGTGGTGACAGAATCCCTTTAATCATATACATAAATATGATAATTTGGGGCAGGGTAATGAGCCCAGTCCTCCACACCATAGAGCAAAGTGTGTAGATACTGCATATGTTTGGAAAATGTAATAAAAAGTTTGTGAAAGAAAAAAAAAATTAAAACCTCACTGAAATGAGAAGTGCACCTCCCTGAAATGAGTTTTTGCAGGTTAGGATGTCTGTGAGTACAATAAAAGAATTCAAGAGGGGCCTGGATGCATTTCTGGAGTGTAATAGTATTACAGGCTATAGCTACTAGAGAGGGGTCGTTGATCCAGGAAGGAGTCGGGAAGGAATTTTTTATTCCCTTAAAGTGGGGAAAATTGGCTTCTACCTCACAGTTTTTTTTTTCCTTCCTTTGGATCATCTTGCAGGATGACAGGCCGAACTGGATGGACAAATGTCTTTTTTCGGCCTTATGTACTATGTTACTATGTTACACACTCGGATACTTCGAGGGGCTCTTTTCATCACCATTCCTTAATTTGGGCCTCTCACTAAGCCCGCTTGGAGAGGGATATGAGGAGATCTTGTGCCCTGATTCCAAAACTCTTGAGCATCCACAGTCAGAAGAAGATGGCGGTGGGGAACAGCAATTAGTGTTTCACGAGGTGGATGATGATGATGATGAGACACAGTTGCCAATAAGTAAACCGCAGTTAGTGTCTCAAGAGGTTGATTATGAGGATGATTGCCTAAATGTACGGTTAAAAAGAAATCTTTAGAATTTTATTAAAATCACTAGGCTCATATTCCCCTACTAGGACTAGGCAGAAAAGAAAAGGCGCCAAAATGGAGCTGTGTAAGATGACATCCACAGTCCCACTGGCACTTAAAATGGTCAGAGCAGTAGGTATGCTATTGATGGTCACAATACCTATGTACACTGAGGTACTACTGTATCTCTACCCTGAACCACTTCCCAAAAGAAAATTAGTGGTAATTTATAAACTCACTGGATCTTTTGTACGTCCACAAGTGAGTACCACTAATGTCAGTGTCAAATGCTGCTTGTATAGCCTGGGTAAAATCACAAGGTCTCACAACAAGAAAACCGTCTGAACACTAAAGCTCTTTATCAGGTTGGGGTATTAAATGAGTGTTAGCCCCCAATAACCTGAGATGTGCCAAGAGCGTCAGGGAAAAAGGAGGACAGTATCACAGCCAAGTATCTATTTAAGACTGAGCGCTATAATACTTGGCAAATGAACTGTCAATCCCTGCGCTGCTTAACAGCCGCAACATCCAATGTCAGATAAGAATGTCCTGTAAGCGCTCTGCGCGTTTCTGTGCCCCTATCCACGGGACACTTCGTCAAGAGCACCAGGCACAACACAAGAAATCATATTCCGACTAAATTGTCATGTTGTAATAGTTATACACCACATGGTCTTCAGAGACCTCTTTTTCTGATCATTTGGAGGTTACTACATAGGACTGCTGCTATCAACTTTTAATTTTTTATTACTACCATCACTGTTTCAATAAAATAATTGTCATTTGCAACCTGTGCCGTACCAAAATAAGCAGTGCCGTTAACACTAGCAACCTCACCACCACCAGCATGATCCGCCACATGGCATCAAAGCACCCTAATAGGTGGGCCGAACACCTGGGTCCACAATCAGTGTCTGCGGGTCACACCACTGCCTCCTCTTCTGCTGTGTTACGTGCTGGCCAATCCCCTGTCCAAGATGCAGGCCCGGAAGCCTTCTGCCCTGCACCTGGACTTTCGCAAGCACCATCAGCTAGCACATCCACTTCTGTGTCCCAGAGCAGCGTACAGATGTCCATACTTCAGGCCTTTGAACAAAAGCGCAAATACCCAGCCACCCACCTACAGGCCATAGCACTAAATGCGCACCTTCCAAATTGCTGGCCCTGGAAATGTTGCCATTTAGGCTTGTGGACACTGAGTCTTTCTGCAGCCTGATGGCGGTGGCCATTCCTCGTTACTTAGTCCCCAGCCGCCACTATTTTACCAGGTGTGCAGTCCCCGCCTTACACCAGCATGTGTCCCATAACATCACCCGTGCCCTGACCAACGCAGGTCCACCTAACGACTGACACATGGACAAGTGCTTGTGGCCAGGGATGCTACATTTCCCTGATGGCACACTGGGTAAACATTGTGGAGGCCAGGAGCGAGTCGTACCCTGGGATGGCACTAGTGCTACCGACGCCAAGGATTGCAGGCCCTACTTTCATCAGGATTTCTGCCACCACCTACATTAGTGGATGTAACACCCTCTTCTCCTCCTCCACTTCCACCTCTGAATTGTCATCTTGCAGCACCAGTCAGCCATCAGTCAGTAGCTGGAAGCAGTGTAGCACTGTAGTGGGGAAGTGGCAACAGGCCGTGCTGTAACCTATTTGCTTAGGTGACAAACAGCACACCGCCGCAGAGATGTGGCAGGGTATAAGGGACCAGACTGAGCTGTGGCTGGTTGTGTCTGATAATGGCCGTAACTTGGAGGCGGCTTTGAAGCTCGGCAAGCTCACATATATGCCATGCCTAGCCCACGTGTTAAACTTAGTGGTTCTGCGGTTTCTCAAAACCTACCACAATTTGCCTGAGCTGCTGGTGCAGGTGCGCCTTGTGTGTGCCCATTTCCGAAAGTCATCTACAGCTGCCGCCAGTCTGGCAGCGCTGCAGCAGCACTTGCAATTGCCAGCTCACCGACTGTTGTGAAAAGTGCGCATGCGCTGGAACTCCACGTTCCACATGTTGGCCAGGCTTTGTGAGCAGCAAAGGGCAGTAGTGGAATACCAGCTGTATCATGGTCGTAGCCTTTCCACTCAGCTGCCGCTCTTCACAAGCGACGAGTGGACATGGATGTCTGACCTCTGTGAGGTTTTACGCAACTTTAAGGAATCAACACAGATGGTGAGCGGTGATGCCGCTATTATCAGCATCACCATCCCACTTCTGAGTTTACTGAAACGCTCGCTGCTCACAATTAAGGCGGACACTTTGCATGTGGAAGAGGTGGAAATGGGGAAAGAGAGTACACAGTGTGATAGCCAGACCATCCTCATTTCGTCTTCTCAGCGCGTATTGGATGAGGAGAAGGAGGAGGAGAACTAGATGGTTGCCTCCGCTACAGAGGGTAGTACCCATAACAGGTTTATTTCATCGGTTCAGCATGGAAGGGCAGAAGAGGAGGAAGAGGATGAGGAGATTGAGAGTCATCCTCCTGATGAGGACAGTGAAATCTTGTCTGTTGGGACCCTGGCACACATGGCTGACTTTATGTTATGCTGCCTTTCCCGTGACCCTGACGTTGTACGTATTTTGGCCATCACTGATTATTGGTTGTTCACCCTTCTTGACCCCCGCTACAAAGAGAACATCTCATCTCTCATTCCTGTGGTGGAGAGGAGTAGCAAAATGGTGCAATACCAGAAGGTCCTTGTGGAAAAATTGCTCCAAAAATTTCCAGCTGACAACATTGGCGGCAGAGTACGTAGTTCCTTGGGCAACCAAGAAGGGGAGACAAGGAACACACAGCAGTTCCAACAGAGGCAGGGCAGCACTCTCCAAGGCCTGGGACAGTTTCATGACACCCTGATGAGCGGCCTACTGTCACAAGGAGGGTAAAATTTTGGAAGATGGATAAGGAGTACTTAGCAGACCGTGTCTGCATCCTCAATGATCCCTCTGTGCCTTACAACTATTGGGTGTCCAAGCTGAACACGTGGCACGAACTGGCGCTCTACGCCTATCACGACCGGCGTGCCGATCGCATACGTGACGCAAATGGAGGGAAAAGGAAGGCCCTGGCCAAGGGAGAGGGAAAGATGGTGACCTCTAACTCACCTTGAGGCTGGCACCTGACTGCCCTGACGTCCCTAGACGGGTTTCTCACCCGTACGCCGATCACGTGCCTAAACCCTGGCTTTCCCTAAGATGAGCCCTACGTAGTGAATAGGGCGGTGGGAACACTAGTCCGCACCACTAACACTAAAGGGAAACACTAGGGAGAGGACAGACAATACTGACAAAACATATAGTCCCAGGTGGGCGACAACAAACAACCAACAGGGATCCGGAGGGTAATGCTCTGGTACGACAACCAGGGATAACAGCAACTCAGCTCCAGTGGGTCAGTATAGAAGTCCAGGCAGGAAGCTCTATATCTGGCAACCAGAGAAGTGGGAGAGGGGAATATAAGGAGGTTGGGAGTGCCAGAAAAGAAACAGCTGAGGAGAAGAAGCTACGGATCCCTGAGTGAGACAGAAAGAATTGCAAGGCAAACACAGAAAGCTACCATTAAATAACAGCGCTATCTTTAGACATAGAGCGCGAAGCCACCCGCTGCGACTTCCTGACCCCAGGTATAACAGAGTCAGACGTGGCTCTTGACACCCTCGTGACAACGCCTTGGAGGTGCTGGCTTGCCCTGCCGCCAGAGTTTTGTCAGAGCGGGTATTTAGTGCTGCTGGGGGCATAATAACTGATAAGCGCATCCGCTTGTCAACTGAAAATGCTGATTGGTTGACTCTTATCAAAATGATTGGATTGCCCCAGACTTCTCTAGGCACATTAAATGTGGCTTTTATGGTGTATTGAATACACTGTATTCCCATGCACCCCTTCCACCACAAAAAAGGGTACATGGTTCAATTTTCCTTTTCTCGTCCTCCTCCATCATATCAACATGCTTAATAGGCTGCCCTCGCTCCTTATGTTTTAGAGCAGCAGCAGCCCCTCAACCATAATTTTTTCAATGGTCAGATCAGCAGCAGGAACTCGCCACTAATGTTTTAGATAGTCAACTAACCAGCAGACCCTCAACCATAATTTTTTCGATGGTCAGCTCAGCAGCAGGCCCTCAACCATAATTTTTTGGATGGTCAGCTCAGCAGCAGGCCCTCAACCATAATTTTTTGGATGGTCAGCTCAGCAACAGGCACTCGCCCCTAATGTTTTAAAGTCAGCTCACCAGCAGACCCTCAACCATATTTTTTTCGATGGTCAGCTCAGCAGCAGGCCCTTGCCCATAATGTTTTAGATGGTCAGCTCAGCAGCAGACCCTCACCCCTAATGTTTTAGATGGTCAGATCAGCAGCAGACCCGCACCCCTAATGTTTTAGAAGGTCAGATCAGCAGCAGACTCTCACCACTAATGTTTTGGAAGGTCATATCAGCAGCAGACCCTCACCCATAATGTTTTAGAAGGTCAGATCAGCAGCAGACCCTCTCCCCTAATTTTTTAAACGGTCAGATCAGCAGCAGACCCTCACCCATAATGTTTTAGAAGCTCAGATCAGCAGCAGACCCTCCCCCCTAATTTTTTAGATGGTCAGCTCAGCAGCAGACCCTCATCCCTAATGTTTTAGATGGTCAGATCAGCAGCAGGTCCTCATCCCTAAAGTTTTAGAGGGTCACCAGCAGGCCCTTGCTCCTAATGTTTTTGAGGGTCAACTCAGCAGCAGACCCTCAACCATAATTTTTTCGATGGTCAGCTCAGCAGCAGGCCCTCGCCCATAATTTTTTCGATGGTCAGCTCAGCAGCAGGCCCTCGCCCATAATTTTTTCCATGGTCAGATCAGCAGCAGGCCCTTGCCCATAATGTTTCAGATGGTCAGATCAGCAGCAGACACTCACCCCTAATGTTTTAGATGGTCAGCTCAGCAGCAGACCCTCACCCCTAATGGTTTAGAAGGTCAGATCAGCAGCAGACCCTCACCCCTAATTATTTAGATGGTGAGCTCAGCAGCAGACCCTCACCCCTAATGTTTTAGAAGGTCAGATCAACAGCAGACCCTCATCCCTAATTATTTAGATGGTCAGCTCAGCAGCAGACCATCACCCCTAATGTTTTAGAAGGTCAAATCAGCAGCAGACCCTCACCCCTAATATTTTAGAAGGTCAGATCAGCAGCAGACCCTCACCCCTAATTATTTAGATGGTCAGCTCAGCAGCAGACCCTCACCCCTAATGTTTTAGAAGGTCAGATTAGCAGCAGACCCTCACCCCTAATTATTTAGATGGTCAGATCAGCAGCAGACCCTCACCCCTAATTATTTAGATGGTCAGCTCAGCAGCAGACCCTCACCCCTAATGTTTTAGAAGGTCAGATCAGCAGCAGACCCTCACCCATAATGTTTTAGAAGGTCAGATCAGCAGCAGACCCTCACCCCTAATTATTTAGATGGTCAGCTCAGCAGCAGACCCTCACCCCTAATGTTTTAGAAGGTCAGATCAGCAGCAGACCCTCACCCCTAATGTTTTAGAAGGTCAGATCAGCAGCAGACCCTCACCCCTAATTATTTAGATGGTCAGCTCAGCAGCAGACCCTCACCCCTAATGTTTTAGAAGGTCAGATTAGCAGCAGACCCTCACCCCTAATTATTTAGATGGTCAGATCAGTAGCAGACCCTCACCCCTAATTATTTAGATGGTCAGCTCAGCAGCAGACCCTCACCCCTAATGTTTTAGATGATCAGATCAGCAGCAGACCCTCACGCCTAATGATTTAGAAGGTCAGATCAGCAGCAGACCCTCACCCCTAATTATTTAGATGGTCAGCTCAGCAGCAGACCCTCACCCCTAATGTTTTAGAAGGTCAGATCAGCAGCAGACCCTCACCCCTAATGTTTTAGAAGGTCAGATCAGCAGCAGACCCTCACCCCTAATTATTTAGATGGTCAGCTCAGCAGCAGACCCTCACCCCTAATGTTTTAGAAGGTCAGATCAGCAGCAGACCCTCAACCTTAATGTTTTAGAAGGTCAGCTCAGCAGCAGACCCTCACCCCTAATTTTTTAGATGTTCAGCTCAGCAGCAGACCCTCACGCCTAATGTTTTAGATGGTCAGATCAGCAGCAGACCCTCACCCCTAATGTTTTAGAAGGTCAGATCAGCAGCAGACCCTCACCCCTAATTATTTAGATGGTCAGCTCAGCAGCAGACCCTCACCCCTAATGTTTTAGATGGTCAGATCAGCAGCAGACCCTCACCCCTAATGTTTTAGAAGGTCAGATCAGCAGCAGACCCTCAACCTTAATGTTTTAGAAGGTCAGCTCAGCAGCAGACACTCACCCCTAATTTTTTAGATGTTCAGCTCAGCAGCAGACCCTCACCCCTAATGTTTTAGATGGTCAGATCAGCAGCAGACCCTCACCCCTAATGTTTTAGAAGGTCAGATCAGCAGCAGACCCTCACCCCTAATTATTTAGATGGTCAGCTCAACAGCAGACCCTCACCCCTAATGTTTTAGATGGTCAGATCAGCAGCAGACCCTCACCCCTAATGTTTTAGAAGGTCAGATCAGCAGCAGACCCTCAACCTTAATGTTTTAGAAGGTCAGCTCAGCAGCAGACCCTCACCCCTAATTTTTTAGATGGTCAGCTCAGCAGCAGACCCTCACCCCTAATGTTTTAGATGGTCAGATCAGCAGCAGACCCTCACCCCTAATGTTTTAGAAGGTCAGATCAGCAGCAGACCCTCACCCCTAATTATTTAGATGGTCAGCTCAGCAGCAGACCCTCACCCCTAATGTTTTAGAACGTCAGATCAGCAGCAGACCCTAATGTTTTAGATGGTCAGATCAGCAGCAGGTCCTCGCGCCTAAACTTTTAGAGGGTCATTAGCAGGCCCTCGCCCCTAATGTTTTAGAGAGTCAGCTCAGCAGCAGACCCTCCCCACTAAAGTTTTAGAAGGTCAGATCAGCAGCAGACCCTCACCCCTAATGTTTTAGAAGGTCAGATCAGCAGCAGACCCTCACCCCTAATTATTAAGATGGTCAGATCAGCAGCAGACCCTGATGTTTTAGATGGTCAGCTCAGCAGCAGACCCTCACCCCTAATGTTTTAGATGGTCAGATCAGCAGCAGACCCTCATCCCTAATTATTTAGATGGTCAGCTCAGCAGCAGACCATCACCCCTAATGTTTTAGAAGGTCAGATCAGCAGCAGACCCTCACCCCTAATGTTTTAGAAGGTCAGATCAGCAGCAGACCCTCACCCCTAATTATTTTAGATGGTCAGATCAGCAGCAGGTCCTCGCCCCTAAAGTTTTAGAGGGTCACCAGCCTGCCCTTGCCCCTAATGTTTTAGAGAGTCAGCTCAGCAGCAGACCCTCACCCCTAATTTTTTAGATGTTCAGCTCAGCAGCAGACCCTCACGCCTAATGTTTTAGATGGTCAGATCAGCAGCAGACCCTCACCCCTAATGTTTTAGAAGGTCAGATCAGCAGCAGACCCTCACCCCTAATTATTTAGATGGTCAGCTCAGCAGCAGACCCTCACCCCTAATGTTTTAGATGGTCAGATCAGCAGCAGACCCTCACCCCTAATGTTTTAGAAGGTCAGATCAGCAGCAGACCCTCAACCTTAATGTTTTAGAAGGTCAGCTCAGCAGCAGACCCTCACCCCTAATTTTTTAGATGTTCAGCTCAGCAGCAGACCCTCACCCCTAATGTTTTAGATGGTCAGATCAGCAGCAGACCCTCACCCCTAATGTTTTAGAAGGTCAGATCAGCAGCAGACCCTCACCCCTAATTATTTAGATGGTCAGCTCAACAGCAGACCCTCACCCCTAATGTTTTAGATGGTCAGATCAGCAGCAGACCCTCACCCCTAATGTTTTAGAAGGTCAGATCAGCAGCAGACCCTCAACCTTAATGTTTTAGAAGGTCAGCTCAGCAGCAGACCCTCACCCCTAATTTTTTAGATGTTCAGCTCAGCAGCAGACCCTCACCCCTAATGTTTTAGATGGTCAGATCAGCAGCAGACCCTCACCCCTAATGTTTTAGAAGGTCAGATCAGCAGCAGACCCTCACCCCTAATGTTTTAGAAGGTCAGATCAGCAGCAGACCCTCAACCTTAATGTTTTAGAAGGTCAGCTCAGCAGCAGACCCTCACCCCTAATTTTTTAGATGTTCAGCTCAGCAGCAGACCCTCACCCCTAATGTTTTAGATGGTCAGATCAGCAGCAGACCCTCACCCCTAATGTTTTAGAAGGTCAGATCAGCAGCAGACCCTCACCCCTAATTATTTAGATGGTCAGCTCAACAGCAGACCCTCACCCCTAATGTTTTAGATGGTCAGATCAGCAGCAGACCCTCACCCCTAATGTTTTAGAAGGTCAGATCAGCAGCAGACCCTCAACCTTAATGTTTTAGAAGGTCAGCTCAGCAGCAGACCCTCACCCCTAATTTTTTAGATGTTCAGCTCAGCAGCAGACCCTCACCCCTAATGTTTTAGATGGTCAGATCAGCAGCAGACCCTCACCCCTAATGTTTTAGAAGGTCAGATCAGCAGCAGACCCTCACCCCTAATTATTTAGATGGTCAGCTCAGCAGCAGACCCTCACCCCTAATGTTTTAGAACGTCAGATCAGCAGCAGACCCTAATGTTTTAGATGGTCAGATCAGCAGCAGGTCCTCGCGCCTAAACTTTTAGAGGGTCATTAGCAGGCCCTCGCCCCTAATGTTTTAGAGAGTCAGCTCAGCAGCAGACCCTCCCCACTAAAGTTTTAGAAGGTCAGATCAGCAGCAGACCCTCACCCCTAATGTTTTAGAAGGTCAGATCAGCAGCAGACCCTCACCCCTAATTATTAAGATGGTCAGATCAGCAGCAGACCCTGATGTTTTAGATGGTCAGCTCAGCAGCAGACCCTCACCCCTAATGTTTTAGATGGTCAGATCAGCAGCAGACCCTCATCCCTAATTATTTAGATGGTCAGCTCAGCAGCAGACCATCACCCCTAATGTTTTAGAAGGTCAGATCAGCAGCAGACCCTCACCCCTAATGTTTTAGAAGGTCAGATCAGCAGCAGACCCTCACCCCTAATTATTTTAGATGGTCAGATCAGCAGCAGGTCCTCGCCCCTAAAGTTTTAGAGGGTCACCAGCCTGCCCTTGCCCCTAATGTTTTAGAGAGTCAGCTCAGCAGCAGACCCTCACCACTAATGTTTTAGATGGTCAGCTCAGCAGCAGGCCCTCGCTCATATTTCTTTTGATGGTCAGTTCAGCAGCAGGCCACGCCCCTAATGTTTTAAAGTAAGCTCACCAGCAGACCCTCAACCATAATTTTTTCGATGGTCAGCTCAGCAGCATGCCCTCGCCCATAATATTTTCCATGGTCAGATCAGCATTAGACCCTCACCCCTAATTTTTTAGATGGTCAACTCAGCAGCAGACCCTCACCAGTAATGTTTTAGAAGCTCAGATCAGCAGCAGACCCTCACCCCTAATTTTTTAGATGGTCAGCTCAGCAGCAGGCCCTCGCTCATATTGTTTTTGATGGTCAGATCAGCAGCAGGCCATCGCCCCCAAATGTTTTAAAGTCAGCTCACCAGCAGACCCTCAACCATAATATTTTCGATGGTCAGCTCAGCAGCATGCCCTCGCCCATAATATTTTCCATGGTCAGATCAGCATCAGACCCTCACCCCTAATTTTTTAGATGGTCAACTCAGCAGCAGAAACTCACCAGTAATGTTTTTAGAAGCTCAGATCAGCAGCAGACCCTCACCCCTAATTTTTTAGATCGTCAGATGAGCAGCAGGTCCTCGCCCCTAAAGTTTTAGAGGTCCCCAGCAGGCCCTTGCTTGTAATGCTTTTGAAAGTCAGCTCAGCAGCAGGCCCTCAACCATAATTTTTTCGATGGTCAGCTCAGCAGCATGCCCTCGCCCATAATATTTTCCATGGTCAGATCAGCAGCAGACCCTCACTCCTAAGTTTTTAGATGGTCAACTCAGCAGCAGACCCTCACCTCTAATGTTTTAGAAGCTCAGATCAGCAGCAGACTCTCACCCCAAATTTTTTAGATGGTCAGCTCAGCAGCAGACCCTCACCCCTAATTTATTAGATTGTCAGATGAGCAGCAGGTCCTCGCCCCTAAAGTTTTAGAGTGTCAGCTCAGCAGCAGAACCTCACCCCTAATGTTTTGGAAGGTTATATCAGCAGCAGACCCTCACCCCTAATATTTTTAGATGTTCAACTCAGCAGCAGACCCTCACCCCTAATGTTTTAGAAGCTCAGATTAGCAGCAGACACTCACCCCTAATTTTTTAGATGGTCAGCTGAGCAGAAGACCCTCAAACCTAATGTGTTAGATGGTCAGATCAGCAGCAGGTCCTCGCCCCTAAAGTTTTAGAGGGTCACCAGCAGGCCCTTGCTCCTAATGTTTTTGAGGGTCACCAGCAGGCCATCAATCATATATTTTCAAGGGTGTGTATGATGCCCTCCTTTATGTGTAATAAATGTTGTATTGGAATTGCAATTTTTGGCAGCCCTTTCACAGTGCATAGGCTTTATGAGTGTAGGAGTCCCACTACCTGAACAATTGTACCACAATGTGAATGAGGTTCTCCTTTATGTTATATACAGGTTGAATCGGAGTGCCTCTTCCTTGTAATTTTTGGCAGCACTTGCACTTTATATACAAGTAAATATACAGGAAAGAATATTTCCTAACAATTTTTTCTCTAAAATCGATTTTATCTTCGGTTCTGTGCGTATTATTGTCAGTCTGTAAAATTGGCGTACTACTCTGACAACATCGTTCCCATAAGCAACCTGGGAGTCCAAGATGCATCCAGACATCCTCCCCATGCTGTTCCCGAACCATTTCAGTGGTGTTTACATCAATTTCTGACCTTTTACTGTGAACCAGACACCCTCCCTTCTTCAGAGCAGGGGGTGCATGCTTTAATGCTCGGGTTCTCCAATTGACTTTCTTTGTGCTTGAGTGCTCGGTAGAGCACCCGAGCATCCCAAGGTGTTCTACTCTAGCACCCAAGCACTTTGGTGCTCGATCAACACTGCAAATAGGCCCTTATTTTTTTTACACTCATACATGACTCAAAAGGATTTAGAAAATATACCTGCACTGCTGACCGGCAAATATATTTTTTCTTTTTCCACTAATACACACCACAAAAGTCTTTAGAACATATAACTGCACTGCTGAACGGCAAGTATATTTTACTTTTGCCACTAATACATGACAAAACGGGCTATAATTTTAGCACTTCACCACACAACAGCTAATAAGCCCTTTTTTCCCACTAATACAACCAAAAAAATACTTTCAAACATATAACTGCACCGCACAAGGGCAAATAAGACGTAGAAATATTTCCTTGTAATAAACCCTGTTAATGCCTGGTTCAAACAGCACTTGCACCCTAATAAGAATGGTTTTCTGGAATTACAGAGCTGTATAATGGCAATTTGGATTCTCAGTCAGTGCAGCAAGGTGTAATAGGATTGTTCCTATTACCCAGGCTGTAACCTCCCCTACTTAACCCTGTTCAACATAAATGCTGTGGAATGATTCCTCCCTATCCTTTCCCTACACCTTGAATAATCTTGTCCTGCACTTGCAAATCGTTTTTTAGCACATTGAAGTTTTTTCTAACACTGTCCCTAGCACCTGCTGACGTCCCTCTTTGCACTAAGTACACTGATAAATGGCAGAATCTAAGATGGCTGACGCTATTTATAGGGCTGTGACATCACAGGGCTGGCTGGCTGCTGATTGGCTGCATGCATGGCATTATGGCCTTTCCAGAGTTCCTTTTTTTATGTCCCCACACGTGCAGCAGCCATTTTAGGAAACAATGCGATTTGTTACCACGAAGCGCGAGGAAATTTGGCTTCAGTGCGAATCTAATATTTCCACTTCGTCAGCTTCGATTCGCTCATCTCTAGCTATTACTTACGTGGGTTGTACTGGTGCTTTTATTGCAATTACAAAATGCTAAGTCTAAGCAAGGTGAGATGATATTGCTACATTAACCCCTTCCTGACTGTACTGTGTAAATTTACATTCGCAGTCGGTCGGGCATTTAAAAATGGCACCTGCTCGCAAGCAGACCTGGCGCCATACTTTTAAACAGCAGGCATCCGGGACTAATGTATGCGATCGATGATAACTAATGTATCATCGATCGCATAATTCTAACCCCTCAGATACCATGGTCAATTGTGAAAGCTTTCTGTATTAAAACACAATTCATTTGACCTGAGGATGGGGTTTTAACCCTTGAAACGCATTGTCTATTGGACTTTAATGGTGATATGCTGTATTGTATAAAGGTTGATGTCCCTTTATCGTCATTGGAACACGTGCAGTATTTTTTGGGAAGCACACCTTTTTTCTCCAATTTTTGTTTGTCTCTAATATCAATCCCTGAGGGTCCTCCTCAGACAGTGGGTTCCTGATAGCTGCATGACGCATCCTCAGGCTTAGTTGGGCCTCTATAAACGTGACAGTTGTTGTGTTACACACAACCCTCTCAGATAAGCCCCTTTCATCGGGGGAGGTGGTGTTATTTGACCATACAGTCTGGACGTAATTGCCTTAGAGAGTGATGTGTCCTTTTTTCTTTCTAGTTTGTTAATTTCTAGATATTGGAATTGCCTCATCTCAACTCAATGTTATACCTTTCTTATGTTCAAGTAATAAATTAATAAAACTATTCCATTTCAAATTGGTTTAAATGGAGCCAATAAGAATATAGAAAAATATTGCAGATAAAAAATCATGAAAAATCTTTTCAAAATCCAAATTGGGAGAAACAAATCTAGTGTTAAGGGGCAGTAAGCTCCTCAGAAGGAGTAAAGCTTGGGAGAAGTTTTGCATATGGAAGTGAGAGGATGAACCATTTTTGATAGTTTCATTCAAGGCTAAAAGCCTGATAACTGATAAAGATTAAAAATGTGTCTAAAATTGTACAAAGACTCTAATTAAATGAATAGTAATATTTTAAGAAATAAAATCTAAAACAAACTTTTTTACATTGAGTCAAATGGTTCATTCATACAAATGTATTTTTTAGCTGATAATATTTTTATGCTTTTTTATTTCATTTGAGAGAAATCTGTACATGGTCAGAATTTGTGTCAAAGTGAATGATTCATCAATAGGAAAACATTAAATGAACAACCCTTTAATGATGTCCATTGTGGCAATCAAGTCTTTTATACAATGACATTCAGTAGATACAGGGAATTTGTTCTTTCTTTCTCCAGGCTGTCCAGGTGTTCCTTTTTTCTACATGGCTGAAGACTATTATGATTTTTTTCTACATGTCACAAGCTGTGTCTCAAAATTGCAAAGGATGATAAATCTTTGAATCGACCTATCAACTATAAGATGGATTATTTCTTATAAAGCTAAGTGTTAAAATGCTAAAAGTATATTACATAATTGTATGCATTCACTGTGACAATCTCTCATTAAATATGGATGCAATAGATATAACAACCTCAAAATTGTAACATCTCTCCTCTAGATCCCTGACTATTCTGCATCATTTTATCTCTGCAATTAGAGAGAAACTGATAATTGTCTTGACCATCTGGCTGATTTAGGCTAGGTCTACACGACGACATTTTTGTCGCGCGACACATAGGGCACAACTACACTGCAACATGTGTCGCGCGACAATATTTATAATAATAGTCTATGGTGTTACAGTGCGACATGCGACATGCTGCGACTCGACAGTCACAGAAAAATCCAGTGCGACACCATAGACTATCATTATAAATATAGTCGCGTGACAATGATGTGACAAAATGTTGCGCGACAATTGTCGTCATGTAGACCTAGCCTTACAATGAAAATGTTATCCTATTGGCTTATTTAGGATTTAAGGTGTTTTTTACTATGACCTGTTGTGGTATGTCAGTCTGTCTAAAAACATCTAGCAAGAAGACCTGTTTTAATCTTCAGCTTTAGACCTCATGCACATGATGGTACCATGTTTTACGTTTTGCAAACAGTGGATCGGCAGAGCACGGATACCAACTGTGTGAATTCTGCATTTTGTGGAACGGAAGGTCTGGCGCTCAATAGGGCAGTCCTATCCATGATATGGACAAGAATAGGACATGTTCTATTTTTTTGCAGGGCTGCAGAACTAAAGTATGGATGCAAAGAGCACACAAAGTGCTATCTGCATCTTCTGAGGCAGCCCGATTGAAGAAACAACATTCCTGTGCATGAGGTCTTAAAGCTACACTTCCAGGACCTCAAGAGAGTCTTAAATTGGACTAATGGTACAATATTCCGCATTAAGGTACTCAGATTAGTTTCACATTAGCGTTATGAGATCCAGCAGTCTGTTCTGTCAGGAAAAAGCCTACTCAGTCTCTCTGGATCCAGAAGCCACAGCGTTTCTGGCCGGCCCCATTAAACCTTTCAAAACTGGGTGATTTTTCCATTTGTTCGCTTCAGTTTTTTTACTCCCAGCTCTCCCAAAGCCATAACTTTTTTTTTTTCATTCACATGGAATGAGGACTTATGTTTTGCGGGACAAGATGCACTTTCTAATGAAACCATATGTGATTGCATACAATGAGGTGGGAAGTGGAAAAAAAATTCCCCAAAAAAGTGCTATGGGTTTGAGCCACATTGGTCTGTATAATAATCGTTTCGTGTATTCCCTGATGATTTTTACATGCTATTTATTGCAATAGGCACTTTGATACCATTCATCTTGATTATCTACTATATTCCCTCCCCCTTTCTTTATCAACTGATATATAGATGGGTTTGCACTATGCAGGAATTAATACCCTTTAAGGCCTCTTTCACACGGGCGTGTGCGCACCGTGGTCGTGCTGCGGCCCGCAAAATGCGGGCCGCAATGCACGAGCACAGTGGGTGGGGCAGCCGCAGAGGATCGCAAAAAGATAGGGCATGTTCTTTTTGCGGAATGGAAGTAAGGGAAAAAACCCCACTGAAGCACTCCGTAGTGCTTTCATAGGGTTCCGTTCCGTGCTTCCGTTCCGCACCATTCCGCATCTCTGGAATGGAATGGCACCCGTGTATTGCGGATCCGCAAATGCGGTCCTCAATACGGCAATGGGGCACACTCGCCCGTGTGAAAGAGGCCTAAGGGTGGGAACTATTCTACATACAATCCATTGATGAAATTTGCTTATGGACATGTGACATATTTAGTGTGGCTCTTTTCTTTGTATGTGCCACTACTGCTGATTTTATATTGTGTATTATCGTTTCATATGAAATTAATAAAGAATTTCTGGGCTCCTGTGAACAAGGCAGACATAGCAGAGCTGAAGAGGGTTTAGAGGAGGGCAACTAAAGTAATAACTGGAATAGATAGACTACAGTACCCAGAAAATTATCAACATTAGGGTTATTCATGTTAGAAAAAAGACGACTGAGGGGAGATCTAATAACTATGTATAAATATATCAGGGGGCAGTACAGAGATCTATCCCATCATCTATTTATCCCCAGGACTGTGACTGTGACGAGGGGACATCCTCTGCGTTTGGAGGAAAGAAGGTTTGTACACAAACATAGAAAAGGATTCTTTACGGTAAGAGCAGTGAGACTATGGAACTCTCTGCCTGAGGAGGTGGTGATGGTGAGTACAATAAAGGAATTCAAGAGGGGCCTGGATGTATTTCTGGAATGTAATAATATTTCAGGCTGTAGCTACTAGAGAGGGGTCGTTGATCCAGGGAGTTATTCTGATTGCCTGATTGGAGTTGGGAAGGAATTTTATATTCCCCTAAAGTGGGGAAAAATGGCTTCTACCTCACAGGTTTTTTTTTGCCTTCCTCTGGATCAACTTGCAGGATAACAGGCCGAACTGGATGGACAAATGTCTTTTTTCGGCCTTATAAACTATGTTACTATGTTACTATTTTGATGAATTGCATGCTGTGCACTGGTAATTTTGATGTGTAGATTCTATAGTAATGTGCACAGTGGTTACCCATTGGAGCCAGTATAGGTTGGTGCACTTACAGTATGTATAGTTTTTCTTGCATTTTAATACGGGGGGGAAAAAATAACTTTGGAAAAAACATATTTTTTTCTTTGCATTGCCATATTCTGACCTTTATTTATTTTTATGTGTACAGAGCTGAATGAGAGCTCATTTTTTGCAGGGCAATCTGTACTTTTCTGTGGTGTGTATTAATTTTTGATCATTTTTTATCCAATTTTTTTGTTTACACAGGCCTTTGTGCTACTGACAAATAAAGATGTGTTATGCTGTATAAACAGTCAGCATTTGCTAATTTGTCAGGTGACTGTTGACACATTTACACTGGGCAATTATCAGGAATGAGTATTTCTACGAACATTCATTCCTCATAATTGGTAGAGGAAAGGAAAAAATACAATGAAACATAAAATTACCGGCTTTGTTATTTTATTAGTATTACTATGAATAAAATGCATGCTAAAAATTGGCATAAATTAGGTAGATCTTGTTCAATTCACTCAAATAAAATCTGTAATATTCTTCAGAAACAGTTGGTCAGATTATGGAGATCTAAATTTGTTTAGCCACCAGTGTTATTTTAATGAATAATACATTTTCCGTGCTTTGTCCTTCCATGGAGAGTATTAACTGCCCAGCTTTTCCAAGTCTGTGGTGTCAAACTGTTTAATTAGGTTTTACAGATAACTTATTATCCTAATACAATCCCAACTGTTCAGAAGAATACTTTGTCTATGAAAAGCTTTCATGGCTTGATGCTCTTTTATGATCGACATGGAACAATCCCTGCTTTTTTTTTTTGCTAATCCCAATTAGCATGCTGCATAAATGAGATTCCTCCTTCTGTAAGTCAGCAGAAAACATGCTGATACTGGCAGTATAGTAAAAGGTGATTCAAAAATCAACAAAAATAAGAAAGTTATCTGAAGTAAAAAGTAAAAATATTGTCAGCAACTACAGTAGTTCTCTCACAATAGTAGCTTATTGTAGGAAAGTATTGTAACGTGATGCTGAATTCATGGCACCTGACCAAGTTAACCAATGGAGCTGAGTTTCCATGCTCAGACTTTTTGATGCAGTTTTTGCAGGTAAGGCAGGAACAATTAATAAACAGAGGACGTGTGTAAAGGAAAGACAGTCTTCTATTTTTTAACTTGACTTTGGCTTCAAAAACAGCCTTAAAAACTCAACATGGAAACCTAGTCTAAGAAACAAATGTTTATAGAGTTCCTAGTAACTGCACCATGGTTGGAGAGCAATCTTATGCTGTAATCTGAAAATTAAAACAACCATGCAGTTATGAGCTTCAAATAACATCCCGCTCAATATCTATAGGTGTCATTTTTCTCAGTTTGTGATCAGTTTCTTCAGTTTAGTTGTGATCTGTGATTATAATTTAGTGGCAAGGACTACTGTGAGCAGTATGTAGCCGGAATTTCACCTCTTGTTTTATGGTGGTCAAAGGCTGCTATTATCTCCCTCCTCTCCCACATGCTTCTCTCTCCCTCCTGCAACTTTGCCTCTTCAGATTGGCTGCTCTGTATAACACAAGCCCATCACAGGCACACCAGTGAATACACTGCGTGCAGAATTATTAGGCAAATGAGTATTTTGACCACATCATCCTCTTTATGCATGTTGTCTTACTCCAAGCTGTATAGGCTCGAAAGCCTACTACCAATTAAGCATATTAGGTGATGTGCATCTCTGTAATGAGAAGGGGTGTGGTATAATGACATCAACACCCTATATTAGGTGTGCATAATTATTAGGCAACTTCCTTTCCTTTGGCAAAATGGGTCAAAAGAAGGACTTGACAGGCTCAGAAAAGTCAAAAATAGTGAGATATCTTGCAGAGGGATGCAGCACTCTTAAAATTACAAAGCTTCTGAAGCGTGATCATCGAGCAATCAAGCGTTTCATTCAAAATAGTCAACAGGGTCGCAAGAAGCGTGTGGAAAAACCAAGGCGCAAAATAACTGCCCATGAACTGAGAAAAGTCAAGCGTGCAGCTGCCAAGATGCCACTTGCCACCAGTTTGGCCATATTTCAGAGCTGCAACATCACTGGAGTGCCCAAAAGCACAAGGTGTGCAATACTCAGAGACATGGCCAAGGTAAGAAAGGCTGAAAGACGACCACCACTGAACAAGACACACAAGCTGAAACGTCAAGACTGGGCCAAGAAATATCTCAAGACTGATTTTTCTAAGGTTTTATGGACTGATGAAATCAGAGTGAGTCTTGATGGGCCAGATGGATGGACCCGTGGCTGGATTGGTAAAGGGCAGAGAGCTCCAGTCCGACTCAGACGCCAGCAAGGTGGAGGTGGAGTACTGGTTTGGGCTGGTATCATCAAAGATGAGCTTGTGGGGCCTTTTCGGGTTGAGGATGGAGTCAAGCTCAACTCCCAGTCCTACTGCCAGTTTCTGGAAGACACCTTCTTCAAGCAGTGGTACAGGAAGAAGTCTGCATCCTTCAAGAAAAACATGATTTTCATGCACGACAATGCTCCATCACACGCGCCCAAGTACTCCACAGCGTGGCTGGCAAGAAAGGGTATAAAAGAAGAAAATCTAATGACATGGCCTCCTTGTTCACCTGATCTGAACCCCATTGAGAACCTGTGGTCCATCATCAAATGTGAGATTTACAAGGAGGGAAAACAGTACACCTCTCTGAACAGTGTCTGGGAGGCTGTGGTTGCTGCTGCACGCAATGTTGATGGTGAACAGATCAAAACACTGACAGAATCCATGGATGGCAGGCTTTTGAGTGTCCTTGCAAAGAAAGGTGGCTATATTGGTCATTGATTTGTTTTTGTTTTGTTTTTGAATGTCAGAAATGTATATTTGTGAATGTTGAGATGTTATATTGGTTTCACTGGTAAAAATAAATAATTGAAATGGGTATATATTTGTTTTTTGTTAAGTTGCCTAATAATTATGCACAGTAATAGTCACCTGCACACACAGATATCCCCCTAAAATAGCTAAAACTAAAAACAAACTAAAAACTACTTCCAAAAATATTCAGCTTTGATATTAATGAGTTTTTTGGGTTCATTGAGAACATGGTTGTTGTTCAATAATAAAATTAATCCTCAAAAATACAACTTGCCTAATAATTCTGCACTCCCTGTACATGGAGAGCTGATTTCCACTACAATAATGCGAAAATAAGCGCTGCTGCCTTCTCTCTGCTCACCAAACATAGTATCATACATTGTACAGCGGCTGTGCTTAGTATCGCTCTCAGCCCCATTCACTTCAGTGGGGCTGAACTGCGCCATGTGACTGATAAACGCGTAGTCACTGGCCTAAGAAAAGCTGTAAGACGGCTGCTGCACTCACAGGAGCACTGGTGCTTTCTCAAACAGCTGATCAACGGGGGTTCCAGGTGTCGAACCCCCACGATCAGATATTGTTGTTATCAATGGTCAGTAGTAAAATCTTTGGAAAACCCCCTTTAACAATAAACAGAAATATATGTACTATGCTTTGTCTATTTTTGTGATGCTTATACATAGAAATGAGTGAATCGATTCTAAATTAATCCGATTTGATATGAATTTTGCAAAGATACATCAAGCAAACAAATCTGATGCTTTTCTGATTCCTTTATGCCTAGCACCATTTTAAGGTGAATATTGGATGGCAACCCACAAGGCAGAAAGAAGTTGGAGGATCACATAACACTTGGAGAAAGTTAAGAGAAAGTTAAGGGGGGGATGGTGCATGTCCTGATTGGCTCAGAGGCTGACACACAGCCTGGATCAATCAGGGGGTAGCTCCTTATGCTGAGAAAGAAGAATCACCATTCTGTTTCCAGCTTGTGACCTGGAAGGGTGTTATGTGGCAGTGTCTGACAAAAAAGCAATTATAGACACAAGCCACTGATGTAGTGTGATAGAGACACTATAAGCAGGTTATAGGGAGAGAATAAAGAGGTATAATGGGGTATATTTTAGGAAATGGGAACAGGGAAAGTTTTGAGGAAGTAAGGAGCTGGTTATCCTGTTGTGTGTTTAATACAACTGCTGCTTGCAGTTAGGTCTGCATTACAAAACTTCCTGGAAGAAAATGAAACTTAATTTTTTCTGTATATGACAGCTTTAAAAAAATAAAATAAAATAAAAGTTTCTATAGTTGATAGGCTTATTTCCAGAACCCCATCAGCGTAATGCTGCAAACACTGAGCTCTATGCGGTTGAAACGCCATTTTTCCAAAAGTGGAGAGTCCTCATCACAGGACATTAATCTCTCTGAGGGAATTGATGATTTGTTATCCTTACAACAATTTGGTTTGCGATTAAAAAGTCACCAAATCTGAACATCCCGTTGAAACCTACATTAGTTCAGTTAAAAGGGACATAGAGAAATTATTATTGCAGTTGAAAGGGGGCCAATTTCATCTACATCATAACCTCTCTGCATTAGAAAGACAAACTGTTAACCATTTATTGGATGATGACACTCTGATCTTTAACCACCTCAGCCCCCAGTGCTTAAACACCCTGAAAGACCAGGCCACTTTTTACACTTCTGACCTACACTACTTTCACCGTTTATTGCTCGGTCATGCAACTTACCACCCAAATGAATTTTACCTCCTTTTCTTCTCACTAATAGAGCTTTCATTTGGTGGTATTTCATTGCTGCTGACATTTTTACTTTTTTTGTTATTAATCGAAATTTAACGATTTTTTTGCAAAAAAATGAAATTTTTCACTTTCAGTTGTAAAATTTTGCAAAAAAAAATGAGATCCATATATAAATTTTGCTCTAAATTTATTGTTCTACATGTCTTTGATAAAAAAATAAATGTTTGGGTACAAAAAAAATGGTTTGGGTAAAAGTTATAGCGTTTACAAACTATGGTACAAAAATGTGAATTTCCGCTTTTTGAAGCAGCTCTGACTTTCTGAGCACCTGTCATGTTTCCTGAGGTTCTACAATGCCCAGACAGTACAAACACCCCACAAATGACCCCATTTCGGAAAGTAGACACCCTAAGGTATTCGCTGATGGGCATAGTGAGTTCATAGAACTTTTTATTTTTTGTCACAAGTTAGCGGAAAATGATGATTTTTTTTTTTTTCTTACAAAGTCTCATATTCCACTAACTTGTGACAAAAAATAAAAAGTTCTATGAACTCACTATGCCCATCACGAAATACCTTGGGGTCTCTTCTTTCCAAAATGGGGTCACTTGTGGGTAGTTATACTGCCCTGGCATTCTAGGGGCCCAAATGTGTGGTAAGGAGTTTGAAATCAAATTCTGTAAAAAATGACTAGTGAAATCCGAAAGGTGCTCTTTGGAATATGGGCCCCTTTGCCCACCTAGGCTGCAAAAAAGTGTCACACATCTGGTATCTCTGTATTCAGGAGAAGTTGGGGAATGTGTTTTAGGGTGTCTTTTTACATATACCCATGCTGGGTGAGATAAATATCTTGGTCAAATGCCAACTTTGTATAAAAAAATGGGAAAAGTTGTCTTTTGCCAAGATATTTCTCTCACCCAGCATGGGTATATGTAAAATGACACCCCAAAACACATCCCCAACTTCTCCTGAATACGGAAATACCAGATGTGTGACACTTTTTTGCAGCCTAGGTGGGCAAAGGGGCCCATATTCAAAAGAGCACCTTTCGGATTTCACTGGTCATTTTTTACAGAATTTGATTTCAAACTCCTTACCACACATTTGGGCCCCTAGAATGCCAGGGCAGTATAACTACCCCACAAGTGACCCCATATTGGAAAGAAGAGACCCCAAGGTATTCGCTGATGGGCATAGTGAGTTCATGGATATTTTTATTTTTTGTCACAAGTTAGTGGAATATGAGACTTTGTATGAAAAACAAAACAAAAAAAAACATCATATTCCACTAACTTGTGACAAAAAATAAAAAATTCTAGGAACTTGCCATGCCCCTCACGGAATACCTTGGGGTGTCTTCTTTCCAAAATGGGGTCACTTGTGGGGTAGTTATACTGCCCTGGCATTTTCCAGGGGCCCTAATGTGTGGTAAGTAGGTAAATGACCTGTGAAATCCGAAAGCTGCTCTTTGGAATGTGGGCCCCTTTGCCCACCTAGGCTGCAAAAAAATGTCACACATGTGGTATCTCCGTATTCAGGAGAAGTTGGGGAATGTGTTTTGGGGTGTCATTTTACATATACCCATGCTGGGTGAGAGAAATATCTTGGCAAAAGACAACTTTTCCCATTTTTTTTATACAAAGTTGGCATTTGACCAAGATATTTATCTCACCCAGCATGGGTATATGTAAAATGACACCCCAAAACACATTCCCCAACTTCTCCTGAATACGGAGATACCACATGTGTGACACTTTTTTGCAGCCTAGGTGGGCAAAGGGGCCCAAATTCCTTTTAGGAGGGCATTTTTAGACATTTGGATACCAGACTTCTTCTCACGCTTTGGGGCCCCTAAAATGCCAGGGCAGTATAAATACCCCATATGTGACCCCATTTTGGAAAGAAGACACCCCCAAGGTATTCAATGAGGGGCATGGCGAGTTCATAGAAAAAAAAAAAATTTGGCACAAGTTAGCGGAAATAGATTTTTTTGATTTTTTTCTCACAAAGTCTCCCTTTCCGCTAACTTGGGACAAAAATTTCAATCTTTCATGGACTCAATATGCCCCACAGCGAATACCTTGGGGTGTCTTCTTTCCAAAATGGTGTTATTTGTGGGGTGTTTGTACTGCCCTGGCATTTGAGGGTCTCCGCAATTATTATATGCATGCCCAGCATTAGGAGTTTATGCTATTCTCCTTATATTGAGCATACAGGTAATGAGATTTTTTTTTTCCGTTCAGCCTCCGGGCTGAAAGAAAAAATGAACGGCACAGATTTCTTCATTCGCATCGATCAATGTGGATGAAAAAATCTCTGCCAAAAAAAGAAAAAGGAGGGGAAAGGCGTCTGCCAGGACATAGGAGCTCCGCCCAACATCCATACCCACTTAGCTTGTATGCCCTGGCAAACCAGATTTCTCCATTCACATCAATCGATGTGGATGAATAAATCATTGCCGGGATTTTTTTTTTTATATAAACAAAGTGTTTGCCAAAGTATATGAACACCGCCACCTCCTCAGCTCATATGCCTCGGCAAACGTATCTTTTACTGCAGAGGAGAAATCTCGTCTTGCAGCGCCGCATACACCAACTTGCGTGTAATCTGACAGCAGCGCAGTGCTTCTGTCCGAATGCACATCAGTGCTGCAGCTAGTCGATCGGTTGGTCCACCTGGAAGGTAAAAAAAACAAAACAAAAAAGAAAAAACCAGGCCGCAACGCAATAAATTTATTAACTTTTGAACAGAACATATTTAACTTTTTTTAACTTTTTTAACTGAACGTTAACTTTTTTACTTACCGGTATTTTTTTTTTTGTTTAGTTTTTTTTACCTTTATAGAACAAACCTCTCCTTCCCCATGGGACAATGTGCAAAGCGCAAATCGCCCAAGGATGTGGCGAAGTACGTTATGCACTTTATCCCAGGTGAAAGGAGAGGTTTGCAGCAGCTGTGAGTAAAAGGGCCCTAATAGCCCTGTGTGCCTGTCCTGTGAGATGCAATCCCTATGCTAGGTGTATCTGTGTGTGGTACTTCCGGAAACACTCACCAAAGCATAGGGCAGGGTGGTCAGGACAGTCAGGACAGAAATAGCGGGTTTCACGCCTTATTCCACTCCTGCTACAGACACGACATCTTTTTCGGGGTGACGGTTGGGTTGAGGTACCAGGAACGACACTGGGGAAATGTCGCTCGTGTAGACGGCTAACTACACTGGTGGATGGGGCCACGGAACCTCCTGGATACAGGAGGTTCTCGATGATCTCTTCCTGGAATTTGAGGAAGGATCCTGTTCTCCCAGCCTTACTGTAGAGAACAAAACTATTATACAGCGCCAATTGAATTAAATATACAGACACCTTCTTATACCAGCGTCTGGTTCTGCGGGAAACTAAATACGGAGACAACATCTGGTCATTGAAGTCCACCCCTCCCATGAGCGCATTATAGTCGTGCCTACCAATAGCTAAGACATAACTTTTAATTGATACTGCTGCTAATACTTAAATAAGTGACTAACTAAACTAAATGGTTAAAACTTCCAGCGCCCGCTGGCCTTCCAATATCAGTTTCAAGTGCACTGTCAGGATGTCACCTGACCAGAGTTGTATACTACTGTGTGATTCCACACTAGTGTCTAGCTGGCTGCGCGCTGCCAGTGTAGCTTGTGGACACTGTGTGACTACTAAACACAGTAGTACGAGGCTTCAGCGGTATGCTGAGTTAAAAATTAGAGGCTCACACTGCCCCCCGACATGTTTCGCCGTGTACCGGCGTCTTCAGGGGTAAGGGCAGAGTGTGAGCGTTTCCGCTCTCGGCTAGCTTATAAGACCTTTGTTTATTACGTGTTTCCTGTGTGTATTTCTATGGGGCATGAATTGGAGACCAGGGCTTAGGCTGTGATAGGACACTCTGCGGGGCTCCACCCCCTGACGTAATTGAGGATCCAGAGCTGAGGCGGTAATAGGATACGCTGCAGGGCTCTGCAGCGTATCCTATTACCGCCTCAGCTCTGGATCCTCAATTACGTCAGGGGGTGGAGCCCCGCAGAGTGTCCTATCACAGCCTAAGCCCTGGTCTCCAATTCATGCCCCATAGAAATACACACAGGAAACACGTAATAAACAAAGGTCTTATAAGCTAGCCGAGAGCGGAAACGCTCACACTCTGCCCTTACCCCTGAAGACGCCGGTACACGGCGAAACATGTCGGGGGGCAGTGTGAGCCTCTAATTTTTAACTCAGCATACCGCTGAAGCCTCGTACTACTGTGTTTAGTAGTCACACAGTGTCCACAAGCTACACTGGCAGCGCGCAGCCAGCTAGACACTAGTGTGGAATCACACAGTAGTATACAACTCTGGTCAGGTGACATCCTGACAGTGCACTTGAAACTGATATTGGAAGGCCAGCGGGCGCTGGAAGTTTTAACCATTTAGTTTAGTTAGTCACTTATTTAAGTATTAGCAGCAGTATCAATTAAAAGTTATGTCTTAGCTATTGGTAGGTACAGGATCAATAGGTGTAATCTAGCCCTAACAGGCATTAAAAGTAATAAATTGTTGCACAATACACCTTATCCTTGTACTTAAAGGGAAAATTTAGTTATTGAAGTTCATTATAGTCGTGGACACAGAGGGGCTTTTCAATGACACGGGTTGCTCGCTCAATTTGGATTGTCGTGTCTGCGTGAATGGAGGAGAGCATGTAAACGTCACGCTTGTCTCTCCATTTCACCGCGAGCAGTTCTTCGTTACACAAGGCAGCCCTCTCCCCCCTTGCAAGACGGGTGGTTACAAGCCGTTGGGGGAAGCCCATGCGACTAGTTCGCGCGGTGCCACAGGCGCAAATCCGTTCTAGAAACAAATGCCTAAAGAGGGCCACACTTGTGTAGAAATTGTCCACATAAAGATGGTACCCCTTGCCGAATAAGGGTGACACCAAGTCCCAGACTGTCTTCCCACTGCTCCCCAGGTAGTCAGGGCAACCGACCGGCTCCAGGGTCTGATCTTTTCCCTCATAGATCCGAAATTTGTGGGTATAGCCTGTGGCCCTTTCACAGAGCTTATACAATTTGACCCCATACCGGGCACGCTTGCTTGGATGTATTGTTTGAAGCCAAGGCGCCCGGTAAAATGTATTAGGACTCGTCTACGCACATGTTTTGCTCGGGGGTATACAAATCTGCAAATTTCTTTTTGAAATGGTCTATGAGGGGCCGAATTTTGTGGAGCCGGTCAAAAGCTGGGTGGCCTCTGGGACGGGAGGTGGTGTCGCTAAAATGCAGGAAACGGAGGATGGCCTCAAATCGTGCCCTGGACATAGCAGCAGAAAACATGGGCATGTGATGAATCGGGTTCGTGGACCAATATGACAGCAATTCATGCTTTTTAGTTAGACCCATGTTGAGGAGAAGGCCCAAAAAAATTTTAAGTTCGGAAACTTGGACTGGTTTCCACCGGAAAGGCTGGGCATAATAGCTTCCCGGGTTGGCGGATATAAATTGTGTGGCATACCGGTTTGTCTCTGCCACGACTAAGTCCAAGAGCTCCGCAGTCAAGAACAGCTCAAAAAATCCCAGGGCCGAACCGATTTGAGCCGTCTCAACCCGAACTCCAGACTGGGCGGTGAAAGGGGGAACTAATGGTGCGGCTGAAGTTGGTGACTGCCAATCAGGGTTTGCCAGCATCCCAGGGATTCTAGGGGCTCTACGGGCCTGTCTGTGCGGTGGCTGCGACGGGGTAACTAGTGCACGTGCCACCGTACCAGCTTCAACTGCCCTTCTGGTGCTCGCCACGTCACCATGTTGTACGGCAGTGCTGGTACTAGGTCCAGGGAGGCCTGCGCTGCTGGTGTATGTCTCACCACGTGATCCGGCAGCGACAGCCCCACTCTGCTGCTCTTGAAGCGGATCCTGCGTAACCTGTGGTCTAGCGACACGGGGCCGGGTACGCCTGGTGCTGTCAGGGACCTCCACCTCCTCGTCCGAACTTTGGGTCAGAGAGCCACTGCTTTCCACAGGTTCATATTCTGACCCTCTAGATTCGTCAGATGAGTGTCACAACCAGACAGTTGAGAAGCTCTGACAGGAGCCTTTCAGATCCTCCTCCTTGATTTTCTTTGTTTTTGTTGAGTTCCTCATCTCGTTAGTCTATCTCAGCTGTCATGCAGTTGGACTGATTGCTGCCCTTTTAGTTCCTCCCCAGAATGCAGTAGTGTTCGGCTTATACAACTTCCTGGAGTGTGTGTGCATGCTGTTCCTAGTTCCCAGTCCACAGTCCACAGTCCACAGTCGTCTGCAAGATAAGTTCTGTTTATGTATTTATGATTTTCTGTTTTCTGGATCCAGGTGACCCTGACTCCCTCCGTGTCTGTGTAGGGAGCCGGTGGTCGTGTCCCCTCACTATTGTAGGGTCTTCAGGTGTAAGATAGTCGAGGTACGTGGATATGCGCCCATCCACCTTTGGGGTGGTCGCATAGGCTGAGCAATAAGGGAGAGCGGCAGGTCTCATGCAGGGGTCTCCCTTTTGTTCCTTAGTTGTGGATCCAGTGAGTCATTGTTTATATTGTATTGTCTTGTTTCCTGTACACCATCCGTGACAATGAGGGTTCCCACTCCTCATCCGACTGGGTCAGAATCCTGTAGGCCTCTTCAGAAGAATACCCCCTGTTTGACATTTTGGACTACTAAATTTAGGGGTATTCCCTGAGACTACCCAAGAAAAAAAAGCAAGCCTGTCTTACAAAGGGGAGGCTAGCGAAGTACCGGAGGCCGCTGCGGTTGATAAAAAATATCAAAACTGATTTTTTTTTATCGCCGCAGTGCGTGTAAAATGAATGTGCAGTGATCAAAAAAATATATATTTTTTGTCACTGCGGTGGGGCGGGCGTGGGTGAACGCACGTGTGGGTGACCGATCAGGCCTGATCGGGCAAACACTGCGTTTTGGGTGGAGGGCGAGCTAAGGTGACACTAATACTATTATAGATCTGACCGTGATCAGTTTTGATCACTTACAGATACTATAAAAGTACAAATGCTGATTAGCGATACGATAAACAGCGAATAAGTGACTGCGGTGGGCTGGGCGCTAACTCACGCTAAACTACCTAACCAAGGGGCCTAAACTATCCCTAAAACCTAACAGCCAATACTAGTGAAAAAAAAAAAGTGACAGTTTACACTGATCACTTTTTTTCCTTTCACTAGTGATTGACAGGGGCGATCAAAGGGGTGATCAAAGGGTTAATTGGGGTGCAGGGGGTGATCTGGGGCTAAGGTGTAGTGTTTGGTGTACTCACAGTTCAGTCTGCTCCTCTGCTGGATCCAACCGACGAAAAGGACCAGCAGAGGAGCAGACAAGCCATATAACAGATCATATTTACTAATATGATCTGTTATATGACTTGTGATTGGATTTTTTGAAAATCGCCAGCCTGCCAGCCAATGATCGTTGCTGGCAGGCTGGTGACGAACTTGTTCTTTAAATTTTGCCGGCCCGCGATGCACATGCGCGGGCCGGCTTTGAGCGAAATCTCGCGTCTCGCGAGATGACGCGTATATGCGTGATTGTGCGCAGCGCTGCCACCTCCGGAACGCGAATCTGCGTTAGGCGGTCCGGAGGTGGTTAAACCCGCTGAAGGGGGAGCCCTGGTAGTATTAGATAAGGAGTATTATGTGAGTGAAATTTTAGGTCAGCTATCAGATGGTAACACATATGAGGTTTTACTGAGAGATCCAGTCTTTGATATAAAACATGAATTGCAGATACTTATACAGGAAAGCCAGGAGAAAGCCATTATACAGGGTGGGCCATTTATATGGATACACCTTAATAAAATGGGAATGGTTGGTGATATTAACTTCCTGTTTGTGGCACATTAGTATATGTGAGGGGGGAAACTTTTCAAGATGGGTGGTGACCATGGCGGCCATTTTGAAGTTGGCCATTTTGAATCCAACTTTTGTTTTTTCAATAGGAAGAGGGTCATTTGACACATCAAACTTATTGGGAATTTCACAAGAAATACAATGGTGTGCTTGGTTTTAACGTAACTTTATTCTTTCATGAGTTATTTACAACTTTCTGACCACTTATAAAATGTGTTCAATGTGCTGCCCATTGTGTTGGATTGTCAATGCAACCCTTTTCTCCCACTCTTCACACACTGATAGCAACACCGCAGGATAAATGCTAGCACAGGCTTCCAGTATCCGTAGTTTCAGGTGCTGCACATCTTGTATCTTCACAGCATAGACGATTGCCTTCAGATGATACGAGATGTGCAGCACCTGAAACTACAGATGCTGGAAGCCTGTGCTAGCAGTTCTCCTGTGGTGTTGCTATCAGTGTGTGAAGAGTGGGAGAAGAGGGTTGCATTGACAATCCAACACAATGGGCAGCACATTGAACACATTTTGTAAGTGGTCAGAAACTTGTAAATAACTCATGAAAGAATAAAGTTACGTTAAAACCAAGCACACCATTGTTTTTCTTGTGAAATTCCCAATAAGTTAACCCATATATCCTCAGGGTTAATGTCTGAAGATAGCCAAAATCGCGGAACCAGCAGGCGTGCAGCCATAATTAGTTTATTAAATAGAAATGGGATCTTGATTGGCGTATCACCTTTAGGATTACCCAGGAGGGCAATTTGGGGAGACATCGGGACTTTTGAATTGCAGATTTTATTGCTTTTCGAGAATATCTTCTCCCACCAATTGTGGATAATTGGGCATGTCCACCAAATATGGTAGAAGGTACCCCTTTCTTGACTGCAACGCCAACAGGTATCCGTGTTTTCCTCTCCATATCTGCATGTTATGTCAGGAGTCTTATACCACCTAGTTAAAACTTTGTAGCCATTTTCTTGAATCCTCACGCAGCGCGAGGAAGAGTGGGGAGTCATGAGTATGCGGGATTGTTCTCTGGGAGAGAAGCTATATTCAAGATCTCTCTCCCAAGGACTGTTGAAAGCTGGTTTGGGTGGCAAAATCGGTGAGTTGAGCTTTTTATATATTTGCGAAATTGGTTTGACTGGGGGGGATTGAATCTGAATCATATGTTCAAACCACGTCAGAGGTCTGATTAGTGAGTGGTAAGGGATAAGTTTAATAATATGATTCCTTAAAAAAAAGACGATGAGAGGGTTAATTTTAGGGATGTTTAAGGCCGACAATAAGGCCTCACCTTCCAGCAAGTTCCCTGTTTCAGTAAATAGAGAAATTATGGGGGTAACTGATAGACGGAGGTCTGTAGGAATGTGTTGTTTCAGCTCTCCAGAGGCAAAGTCTAGTACATCTCTGATCTGTACAATAGGAGAAGGAGTGGGAATGCCCAGATTGGAGTCCTGGAACCATTTTCATGCCTCCAAGGTTGCTTTAACAGAGGGATTAGCTATTTGATTTTTGATGGGAAAGCTGGGGGTGTCTACTAAGAGACCTCTAAAAGAATATCCCGATTGAGATGTTTCCATGCCCACCCATGATTTGTGGGGTGATTGTCTGAACCAATCCAGGGCTCTCGTCAGGAGGATAGCTCTGTTGTACAGAAGCGGGTTTGGGAGGCCAATCCCCCCAAATGTTCTATGTTTCTGAAGAACTGACAGGGAGATCCTTGATTTCTTCTTATCCCAAATGAAGGATCTAATTGCTTTAGAAAGGGTGATGTAGTAATTTTTCGGAATGGGGATGGGAAGGACCTGTTGTAGATAATTTAGCCTAGGGAGGACTAAAGACATTATCATATTTTTGCGCCCAAACCAGGATAGTGAGGGTGAGTGTAATTTGGTTAGTTGGTCTTGTATAGATTTAAGAAGTGGAGTATAATTGAAGGAGAATAGTTTGTTTATGTCTTCAGTTATTTTGATGCCTATATAAGTGAGGAAAGGGGTATCCCAATTAAAAGGGGACATTTTAGCCAATTTTAATTTAACTAAGGGTTTGATGCCAATGGCTAAGACGTTGGATATTTTTAACATAATTTGCTATTCGAAATTAGTGACTTTTAAAAATACCTTTATTTAGTTATAGTGCGGGTATAGGTATGCATATACCAACAGAGTGTACTGCAATTTCAAAAGGATTATATATAAATTTCTTTTGACAGGGGAGTAGTGACCCCTAGCTAAAACGTATGTTAGTGAAACAAAAACTATCAGTAAACTACGGCGGTTCGAGGATCAAAACAAAAATTAGTACATGGTCTGAGGAGAAAAGGGCAGGGCAGACAAGATGCTTACCCTAAAGGCCCTAAAACCTGCTCAGCCCAGGGTAACCCCCTGATGGTGGAGGTTCCCTGTCCCCGAACCTAAAACTGTCAAGTCCCTAGGTTGACCCTAACCGGGGAAAGGTAATAGATATACAGTAACGGTATCAAAAAGAATATACCGGAGGGAAAAAGGTGGTTCAGATAGCCAGGGTCGCCACCTGTCCTCTCCGAGATTCAAACAATACATATAATGAATACAAAAAGTGAGTGGAAGGGGGTCCAGATATTCGGGGGATCACCATTCCTCACCAGTAAACAGTACGCACATTTTAAAATATACACATCTTATAACTCAGACCTCAACGCGTTTCACCTGTATAGAATCAGGCTCATCAGGAGGTAGATAGAAATTTGGACAAACGTCCTGCAATGATATAGATGTGACCAATGATGCGAAAGCGATAATATAAACCGATACTTAGCTAAAGATGTTCAGACGGAGGGAGCGTAGATATAGCATTACCAGAAGGCAAGATAACTACATCAACACGTGATACCTAGAAAAATGTATATATAAAGGGGACACTTCAGTATAATATAAAGTAGCCACTCACAACTCTATAGAAAGTTCTCACCAATTAGAGAGATAAATCAGGACTTACATAGTGCTGGTGCTGGCCAATACCTCCCCCAGTAGCCTGCTTTGGGCCCAGGTGAGGTGCCAGTGAGAATAGAACCCATTTATAGGGTCTTAATCAGTGCGTCCGGACGCCGGAAGGGCACTTCCGGTCTCCTGGAACGCATAATGGAACGCAAGGCGCTTCCGGTTTGCGTCACTTCCGGCGCCGTGGAACGCATCGTGAGCCCATAGGGCCTGATGCCGGCGCCGGAAGGCAGCAGAGGCCGTGCTGTCAATGCAGCTTTGATCCTAGGGGGTTTAGGTTGAATGAGCGGCCAGTATGTTAACACTGAAAGTAATGGTTATGAGTAGGCATGTCCCAAATACAGCTGTGCTAGCCGATAGAGAAGACTATAACCTGGGGGCACAGTTATTTAAGGAAAACCTTCAGCAAAGACCCCCAATGAGACAGAAATGAATCACAGAGCAAACGATATATAATAATCAAGGATAACAACCAAGATACACAAAAACCTGCCTCTTCATTAATATTGATAGAGTTTGAGAGGTAACAGGTAGCATTTAAAGATATGGGGAATCAGTCTTGAATAAACCCCTTTTTTTTAAGTGGTGCTTTCCGCACTGATCGGCACAGAGACCATGGGTCACATATCGGAGATACTTGGAAGATAAATTACTGAGGAGCGTCAAAAATTAAACACAAGACAGGGAGAGTATTAAATAAAACATGCAAAATTGAGTCTTTCATTGAGACCGAGGGGGGACTGGGATTGAAAACGGTATATCCAGGAGGACTCTTTTTGAAGAATCCTTCTGTCCCAGTCGCCCCTCCTCTCGGGAAAAGGGACCACCTCCAATACCGAGAAACGAGCCGAGCTCACATCTCCCTTGTGGCAATTATTAAAGTGATGAGCCACCGGGGTATCCTTCGATTTTTTAATATCGTTCAGATGTTCACAGATTCTTCTCCGTAATTCCCTCTTAGTTTTGCCAATGTAGTCGAGGGGGCAATTACATTGGCAAATGTAGACGACGCCTTTGGTTTTACAGTTGGCGAAGTCACGAATCGCAAAGGATCGTTGGGTCACCGAGCAGATTATTGTTTTAGATGGATTTATGAAGTTACACGCTTTGCAGGAACCGCACTTGAAGACACCAAGGGGCCTACGGTCTAGCCATGTGCCTTCTCTCTTTGGGCCTTCGTAATGGCTATGGACTAACCGATCTCGCAGGCTTCTCCCTTTTCGGTAAGTTACCTGCGGATAGTTCCTAATCACCTGTGTTAGGTCAGGGTCCATAGTTAAAATGGCCCAGTGCCTTCTCAGTATAGACACCACTTCGCCATTCCCAGTGTCGAAAGTAGAGATGAGACGTATCAGATGGTCGTCCGTATCTCTCTTTAGCTAAGTATCGGTTTATATTATCGCTTTCGCATCATTGGTCACATCTATATCATTGCAGGACGTTTGTCCAAATTTCTATCTACCTCCTGATGAGCCTGATTCTATACAGGTGAAACGCGTTGAGGTCTGAGTTATAAGATGTGTATATTTTAAAATGTGCGTACTGTTTACTGGTGAGGAATGGTGATCCCCCGAATATCTGGACCCCCTTCCACTCACTTTTTGTATTCATTATATGTATTGTTTGAATCTCGGAGAGGACAGGTGGCGACCCTGGCTATCTGAACCACCTTTTTCCCTCCGGTATATTCTTTTTGATACCGTTACTGTATATCTATTACCTTTCCCCGGTTAGGGTCAACCTAGGGACTTGACAGTTTTAGGTTCGGGGACAGGGAACCTCCACCATCAGGGGGTTACCCTGGGCTGAGCAGGTTTTAGGGCCTTTAGGGTAAGCATCTTGTCTGCCCTGCCCTTTTCTCCTCAGACCATGTACTAATTTTTGTTTTGATCCTCGAACCGCCGTAGTTTACTGATAGTTTTTGTGTCACTAACATACGTTTTAGCTAGGGGTCACTACTCCCCTGTCAAAAGAAATTTATATATAATCCTTTTGAAATTGTAGTACACTCTGTTGGTATATGCATACCTATACCCGCACTATAACTAAATAAAGGTATTTTTAAAAGTCACTAATTTCGAATAGCAAATTATGTTAAAACCCATGTGATAATATAATCTAATAAAAATCAAATTACTAGGCAATTTGTTGGATATTTTTAGGTTGATTTTGAAGTTTGAAAGTGGGCTAAAGATTTCTAGTATCTTATATACAATGGGCAAGGATATTTCAGGGTTCGTTGTGGTAATCATAAGGTCATCGGCAAATGCAGCAACTTTATGATCTTGTCCCCCTAACTTGATGCCTTTTATTTTATTTTCTTGGCGGATGGTTTGGAGGAGTGGTTCCATAACAATAACAAATAAAAGGGGGGAGAGGGGACAGCCTTGTCTCGTTCTATTCTTAATAGGGAAGGGAAAGGGAGTTATTTACAATCACTGCTGCTGAAGCCTTTGTATACATTGAGAGGATTGCTTCTACAAACTCTCGGGGTAGGCCAAATTTTTCCAGTGTAAGGATCATAAATTCCCATTTGACCCTGTCAAATGCTTTCTCAGCATCAGTGCGGAGAAAAACAAGGGGGGTAGAGTGTTTTTTGGCGTAGAACAAGGCATTCACTAATCTAGCTGAGTTATCTTTACCTTCCCTTCCACTAACAAAGCCAGTCTGATCTCTATTAACTAGCAGTGGGAGAAGGGGAGAAAGGCGGTTGGCCATCATTTTGGCCAGAAGTTTTAGAGCTAAATTCAGAAGGGAGATGGGACGGTAGTTTGCACAGAAGGAAGGATCTTTCCCTTCTTTGGGGATGATAGTTATATGTGCCTTAGTCATATCTGGGGACAGTGGGAAGCTCTTTAAGAACAAGTTGCATATCTTTAGAAGATGAGGGATTAGAGTTCTGCTAAAGGTGCGATAGTAGAGGGCAGGGAGACCATCTGGGCCAAGAGCTTTGTTCTTAAGGAGATTTTTTATAGTTAAAAGCAGTTCTTCAGGTGTAAATGGGGAGCTTAATTTTTCCCATTGAAGATCATCAAGTTTGGGGAGGGGGATTTGATCTAAGAACTGTTTAATTGGATGGGAGGTTGACGTGGAGTCTATGTCGCAATTTGTTCGGGGGATATTATATAAGGCTTGGTAATATTCGTGGAACTGTTGGGCTATTTCTTTAGTTGTTATGACGTGAGTACCATCGGACTTAATGATCTTATTTATGTGGGGTGCTGTATACTGGGTGCTATACTGCTCTACTGTATACTATGGGGTGCTGTATACTGGGTGCTATACTGTTCTACTGTTTATTGTGGGGTGCTGTATATTGTGGAGTGTTATACTGCTCTACTGTATACTGTGGGGTGCTATACTGTATGCTATAGGATGCTATACTGCATACTGTGGGGTGTTATACTATGAATTGCATACTGTGAGGTGCTGTATACTATAGGGTGCTATACTGCATATTGTGGAGTGCTATATACTATAGGGTGCTATACTGCATACTGTGGGGTGCTGGGGTTCACTGTAACGCTAAGGTGAGCCAAGCCCCGGTCTCCTTCCTGAACTGCAGAGCGGTGCCCAGTTCCAGCTCTGAGACCTGCTGCCCAGAGCACTGATCCAGAGCCTGCTGGAGTCTTCAGAACTGTAAGTATTTACAGTAATTCACTGTAAACTATATTATATACAGTTGCAAGAAAAAGTATGTGAACCCTTTGGAATGATATGGATTTCTGCACAAATTGGTCATAAAATGTGATCTGATCTTCATCTAAGTCACAACAATAGACAATCACAGTCTGCTTAAACTAATAACACACAAAGAATTAAATGTTACCATGTTTTTATTGAACACACCATGAAACATTCACAGTGCAGGTGGAAAAAGTATGTGAACCCCTAGAATAATGACATCTCCAAGAGCTAATTGGAGTGAGGTGCCCTATAAAAAAACACACCAGTTCTGGGTTTGTTTTTCACAAGAAGCATTGCCTGATGTGAATGATGCCTCGCACAAAAGAGCTCTCAGAAGACCTACGATTAAGAATTGTTGACTTGCATAAAGCTGAAAAGGGTTTTAAAAGTATATCCAAAAGCCTTGCTGTTCATCAGTCCACGGTAAGACAAATTGTCTATAAATGGAGAAAGTTTAGCACTGCTGCTACTCTCCGTAGGAGTGGTCATCCTGTAAAGATGACTGCAAGAGCACAGCACAGACTGCTCAATGAGTTGAAGAACAATCCTAGAGTGTCAGCTAAAGACTTACAAAAGTCTCTGGCATATGCTACCACAGAGGAAGCCACTGCTGTCCAAAAAAAACATTGCTGCACGTTTACAGTTTGCACAAGAGCACCTGGATGTTCCACAACAGTACTGGCAAAATATTCTGTGGACAGATGAAACCAAAGTTGAATTGTTTGGAAGAAACACATGACACTACAGTATGTGTGGAGAAAAAGAGGCACAGCACACCAACATCAAAACCTCATCCCAACTGTGAAGTATGGTGGTGGGGGCATCATGGTTTGGGGCTGCTTTGCTGCGTCAGGGCCTGGAAGGATTGCTATCATCGAAGGAAAAATGAATTCCCAAGTTTATCAAGACATTTTGCAGGAGAACTTAAGGCCATCTGTCCACCAGCTGAAGCTCAACAGAAGATGGGTGTTGCAACAGGACAATGACCCAAAGCATAGAAGTAAATCAACAACAGAATGGCTTAAACAGAAGAAAATATGCCTTCTGGAGTGGCCCAGCCAGACTCCTGAGCTCAACCCGATTGAGATGCTGTGGCATGACCTCAAGAAAGCGATTCACACCAGACATCCCAAGAATATTGCTGAACTGAAACAGTTCTGTAAAGAGGGATGGTCAAGAATTACTTCTGACCGTTGTGCACGTCTGATCTGCAACTACAGGAAACGTTTGGTTGAAGTTATTGCTGCCAAAAGGAGGTTCAACCAGTTATTAAATCCAAGGGTTCACATACTTTTTTCACCTACACTGTGAATGTTTACATGGTGTGTTCAATAAAAACTTGGGAACATTTAATTCTTTGTGTATTAGTTTAAGCAGACTGTGATTGTCTATTGTTGTGACTTAGATGAAGATCAGATCACATTTTATGACCAATTTGTGCAGAAATCCATATCATTCCAAAGGGTTCACATACTTTTTCTTGCAACTGTATAGTGGTGGAGGGCGTGATTGCTTGCTAGGGTGTGGGAAGGTGGGATCCAGGGGGCCCAAGTAAATTCTCGCCCCGGGGTCCAATCAATATTAAAGACGCCCCTGCCCAAGCCGACCCACTACAAGCGAACCGCGAGTCCGCACCCCCCTCCCCCAGCCATCCCGCCGGCGGCAGCGCAATTTATTCACGATACAATTTATTCGCCAGTCCGCCCGCTAACTAGTTCAGGGTCAGGGTGACAGGGTCCTTTAAAGCTAGCGCAGGGGCTGCTACATCACGTGACCCCCCCAGCGGGATTAATGCAGGGGAGCATGCGCCGGCCTGTGTGACTCCGTCTGCTGCCTAAGTTCCTTGAGTGCCTGTCTGCCCTCAGTGCCGCCCTGGTAATATATTGTATATTATTTAAAGTCCAGGAACAAAACAAGTATGCGAAGGAACAATAGTTGTAGTGCTTTGTCCCTTTGCATATGTGTGGTTGTAGTGTGTTGTTCCTTTGCATACTGGGGGTTGTAGTGCTTGGTCTCTTTGCATATTAGAGTCTGTAGAGTCTTGTAATGGCATCACTTATTTTACCAAAGCATGTACGGTGAAACCAAAAAAGTAATATTTGTGGATTCTGTCGTGTTTACATTTACAGTATCAAAAAAATTCATGGAGAACAGTATCAAAAAATTCATGGAGAACAAGGTAGGACAGGCCCCCCAAAAAGTAAGCTTCGTGGTACAAACATTTTTTGAAATTATGACAAGTGCACTTTTTTTTTTTACTTAAAGAGGACCTTTCACTTGTATAAACTATGTGAACTGAGTATGCTGCCATATAGAGCGGCGCCCGGGGATCTCACTGCACTTACTATTATCCCCAGGCGCCGCTCCGTTCTCCCGTTATAGGTTCCGGTACCTTTGCTTCTTAAGTTATAGTAGGCGGGTCTGCCCTTGTCCTGTGGGCGTCTCCTTCTCCTAGGCTGCAGCGCTGGCCAATCGCAGCACACAGCTCACAGCCTGGGAGAAAAAAACCTCCCAGGCTGTGAGCTGTGCGCTGTGATTGGCCAGCGCTGCAGCCTAGGAGAAGGAGATGCCCACAGGACAAGGGAAGACCCGCCTACTATAACTTAAGAAGCAAAGGTACCGGAGCCTATAACAGGAGAACGGAGCGGCGCCCGGGGATAATAGTAAGTGCAGTGAGATCCCCGTGCGCCGCTCTATATGGCAGCATACTCAGTTTACATAGTTTATACAAGTGAAAGGTCCTCTTTAAGCCCCTGCCCTTCAAAATGTCTGTGCACGTCCCTGATGTTGCTTCATGTGGTTCAATTTTGCTGTGGCGCCTACATTTGTGTTTACCTGCCCATGTCTTATTTTGCTCTTGTACAACTTGCAGAGGGCAATGCTTCTGTTTTGCGGCAGATGGGAGATTATCATGCAGAGGTAGAGACAGCTGAGCTCAGCCTAGCTTTGGCACATTTTGGGCCTGACCCACCAATAGCATCAGCAGTGTTTCCAGATCCTGAGGCTGATGTGACCCTGGCTGTTCTTTAGGAAGTATTTGGCCTCTGCTCTTTATTGGTGCTTCTGTCATCATCCTACTCCTCTGATATTGCCTCCTCCTCAGCACCCCAATCCAGCTCCCAGGCCCTGTCCAGAACACTATTATCATCAGAGTCCTCACCCTCCGTGTTGCTTCTATCAGACTGACACTTTGGCCCACTTCCCCTGCTCTGCATTTGCCCCGACAGCCACTGGCTCTGCCCCCAATGCCAATACCACAGCTAAACATGCCACTACCACCACCACCCACACGGCTATACCTCCTCCCTCAACCTCCTCCTCAGGGCAGTACAAACACTGACTGCTCACACAAAAGTTGTCAAAATGTCTGCCATAGGGCGTAGTTGTTTTTCTTGACACTTCTTAGGAAAAAGGAAGGTGCCCCACTAGGAAGGGGCAGTGAATACTGGGAGGACTCCACTCAAAGCCTTCTCTGGGGCCGCCAGAAGGAGGAGCAGGAGGAATTCTGTGACCCCTGACTCCATGGAACAGTGCAGTGACTTACTACTACTACTACTACTACTACTACTACTATTACTATGTTTGGACAGGTAGTTGGTGGTGCTACTGCCCACATTCTGGCTCTGGGTCTTTTGTTTGGAAACCTTCCATAGCCCTGACATTTTTGGGCCTCTCAGATAATATTGTGCGCTATTCTGTGTATTGGTGTGCTGATCATGTATATGCTGGCTTTATTAAATTGAACAACTGTTAAAAAAAAATGTAATTGGAAATGTGTGGCGAAATAAATGGAAAAGGATTAAGGCCTAAATTGATTGGTTGTGTGCTACCCTTTTTATTGGTATAGTAATCACATATATGCTGGTTTGAATATATTCAACAACCCCCAAAAAAAATTGGCACCGTGTGGGAAACGGATTTAGGTTTAAATTCATTATCACTCACAAATAATTTGGTGCACTACCTTGTGTATTGGTTTAGTGATCACTTGTGTTGGATTAATTAAATTGAACCGCCCAAAATATTTAGAACCTATGGAGAAAGAATAAAATGGAAATGCATGATTTAGACCTGATACTTAATATCAGGTAATCAATCAAAGATAATTTGGTACACTACCTTGTGTATTGGTGTACTGATCACCTATATACTGGTTTAATTAAATTGAAAAACTCAAAACTAAAATTCCAACCATATGGAGAATGAAATAAATAGAAAAGGATGAATGACCGCTGACACTTAATATCACGTTATCACTCACTGGTAGTTTTGTGCATTACACTGTGTATTGGTGTAGTGATCAGGAATACACAGTCCTTGCATTTAGCTGCTTTTGAGGTTTGCAGCAGCTGCAGTTGTGCTAGGATGAAAAGCCAGCCTCAGCTCCTCACTTCTCACTCTCTGGCTAGCAGCTTTCCCTGCCTGTCCCTATTCTACACATACAATTCTTCTTCTTCATACTTCTATCCTTTCCAGTCACTGTCCCTGGCAATAGACTGCAACAAGCTTGATTGATTTTTCACTTTCTCTGACTCCTTAAGATAATTTTTCTGGCAGACACTGTAAGACTCAACCACCCTCATTAACAGCTGATACTTCTGCCTTGTGGCCATGTGTATTACCCAATCCTTTGTACATACATACACACACACTGTGCTGCTGGAGCTCCTGATTAAAATATAAATTTTTTCAAGGCTAACACTTGTGTGTGTGTGTATCGATATAGGCCTGTATGCTGCCTCATTAATACAGAATTATTGGACACTTGTGCAGGACAAGCCAATCTTTTTTCAGACATTAACGTGTGTGTGACTATTAGCAGGGGCAGGCATCGGCATCTGCTCATGTTAAGGCAGAATTTTTGGATGCTTGTTCCCAACAAGTTACAGTTTTTAAAAAAAGCATAACATTGTGTTCTTTAAAAACACAGTTTATTAACACTGTCAACCATGCATTTTCTCATAGCTCTATATGTTAGTGTTGCTCTGACATTATTTGATATTGCTGTCATTGCATTTAAGAGCTTAAAAAGGAAGGGCGGAAGAGCAAAAAAAAAAATATATATATATATATACCAATTTTTTTTACCATTTGGAGTATCATTTTAAGAACTTTTTGGGAGAAATTTAACAAATCAAACATGAAACGAATTTCAAGAAGTTCACTCGTCTTTAGTATATAGCTTATCCTTGGACACTGTGTAGTTGTCTTTGGACAAAATCAACACTTCCCAACAGTCTGAGTGCTAATAGAAGAAAGTAGAACTTAACTATTATGACTATGGGTAGGAACAGACAAGGACAGGGAACCCTAGAACCCACTTTCCCTACCTACTTGCATTACAAGCCCTAGATAGCTAGACCACAACTGGTAAACGGTCCCGACACTATTTAAAGGAGTATTACCATCTTAGACAATGGGGGCATATCGCTAGTATATCCCCCCATTGTCTAAAAGATGCGGGACCCGCACCTATATCGAGAACGGAGCGGGGAGCGCTGTGGCTGGAGAACCCTAGATTTCCCGGGGTCTGTCCACCACCAAGCGCTAATCCCCACCTCTCCCTTAAAAGCGAATGGGAGCATGCCGCCCATGCGCGGCCCATGCTCCCATTCATTTCTATGGGGCACATGGCAATAGCCGAGCCAGTGCTCTGCTATTTTCGGCGGCCCCATAGAAATGAATGGAGGGTGGCTGCGCATGCGCAGTGCGCTCTCCTTCACTTTCGGGGCTCCGTTCTCAATATAGGTGCGGGTCCCAGCGGTGGGACCCACACCTATAAGACAATGGGGGCATATCCTAGCGAAATGCCCCCATTGTCTGAGATGAGAAAACCCCTTTAAGTGCACAGACGGAAACACAACCACGACAGACAAACACAATACCAGAGTCATACATAAATGGGTCAGGACCAGACAAGTTATGCAGTATCAAATGAGAGACAGAGTGGCCAGAAGACAAACAGAGATCAGCATCAGACAGACAACGCAGTACCAAATGAGAGAGTGGTCAGAAGACCAGCTGGGGTCAGAGGAACGAGCAATCCAATAAGCCCAGGAACAAGACTATCACTGGCAATGGTGTATGGCTAGGAAGGGGTTTAAATAGAACTTCGCATCCCTGGATCAGAACCTGATAGGTCCGTGACTCAGCAGTCCATTAGTCAGAAACAGCACACAGTAATAGAGCAGCTAAGTAATCAGCCCACTGCGCAAATCTCCCCCCCTTCCCCCCCCCCCCAGTTTTTTCGTGAGTCTCCAGGACATTCTGGGAGAGTTGGCAAGTATGCTTATTGTTATCCTTTAATAAATATGATTAACCCAATTCCGATGCTAATATTTATTAAATATTATTTAAAGGGTTTTCCAGGAGTAGAATATTGATAACCTATTTTTAGGATAGTTTATCCAGATCTGATCTTGGGGGTTGCACTCCGGGAACCCCCTGCTGATCAGTTGTTTAAAGAGTTCTCGTCCTAGGCCAGTGATGTCACGTACATCAGCCACAGGACCTCTTTGCAATTTTATTTCATTTAAGTGTATAGTTCTGGACTGCAATACTAATCATAACTGCTATACGATGTACTGCGCTGTGCATGGTATGCTGCTAGAAAGCTTCAGCAATCACTGGAGTACCATGGTCAACAACTGATCGGCAGGGTTGCCAGGAGTCAGACCCACACCTATCAGATATTGAGGATAGGTCATCAATATTGGACTCCAGGGAAAGCCCCTATAACAGTGTCTGTCTGAAATCTGAGTGAAATTTAAAAGATATTCAAGTAATTTTTGTTGAGGCTTCATTATCTTTTTCCCAGTCTGCCAATGTTTGTTTAGTGATCACTGGATTGTAAATGAATAGATTTATTTATAAATATGGTATAGTTCTCATTTAATTAAGACTCATATTTTTCTTCTTTGCCACAATCTTGAACATCTCCAGCATGAATGTCAGTGTTGTAAGTTCAATTATACATTAAAATAAAGATACTAATTTGAGTATGCAAATAACTGGTGAGAGGCTAACCATTTCCATTCTATTCATTGCCTCGTATTGTCTGCTTTACTTGAGCAGCATCTGTGTACAGACTGTGCGAGAAGTAGGGAATGCTGGTGGCAGTTCTGATGAGTGAAGGGGCAATGGGCCAACTCCTCTGGGAGACAAAAACTCAATCTTTTTTCAGTCTTGTTTCTCTAGTAAACATTTTGGGCCAAATTTGTTAATTGAGAGTGACAGGAGCCATGGAAAGTAATTTACGGTCCTTACAAGTTGTATAATATATATATTTATGAGAAGGGTATCAAACTAGGACATAATGAAGTAAATGAATAAAGGTTCATTCTTGTAGATAAGAGAATCTTTTCTTGTACAGTAAGAACAGGCTATAAAGAAATGAACCTATACATAAATTAATGAATAAGATGCAGCTTTTAACTCTGTGCTGACACCTGTACCTGCCATGCCCTAGGCTCTGTTTGCCCAAGACTTAGTGGGTATTTGAATTCTGATCATGTTGTTTAATCAGGTCATTTAGCATGCTAATCAGTGCAGTTGGTATGCAATCATCTCAGCCAATATGCTAATCAGCCCTTCTTCATATCAACCCTTTCTGGCAGTTAAAGTTCGAGCATTAAGCTGGGGGCTGGCAGTGTTTTATAAGTCTTATCAGAGCAAAAAGTTCATGCTGTAGTTTTCCTTAAAAAAAAAATGCTAAGTGAATTTTTTTTTTCTTTTACATGTAAACATAGAAGATTGACAGCAGAAAAACACACATGGTCCACCTAATCTGCCCTTATATTATTACTTATCTTTGGATAGATTTATCCCTGGAATGTTTACATTTACTTACTGTTGACTTCCCAATCACATCTGCTGGTAGTTTGTTCCAAAGTTGAACTACTCTTTTGGTGTAAAAATATTTTTTCCTGATATTGATCTTCCCCCAAATAATTTTATATTTTGTCCCCTTGTTCTTGGGTTAAGTTTTTTATTTTTTATTTTTATTAAAAACACTTCCCTCCTGACCCTTATTTATACTTTTAACTTACTTAAAGGTTTCTATCATGTTGCCCCTTCACCTTCTTTTCTCAAGGCTATACAGAAAGGATTACTTACCTGCTTCCCGGTGCTACCTCCCTGCTCCTTCTCCTCCAGGCCTGCGATACTCCGCTGGGTTCCCTCAGTGTCAACATCTAGTTTGACATCGCCACAGCCAATCACTGGCTGCGGCAAAGACTGGATCCCCTTCCATCATGTGACCATGACCATTTGTCATGATGTGTGGGCAACTGGTCACCGCCAAGGGCGTAGCTATAGGGGAAGACGGGGAAGCCGCTGCTTTGGGGCCCTGACCCAGAAGGGACCTATCCAGGAGGAGGGGGACTAAAAGATTTTGTCAGGGCCCCCTCAACAGTATTACAAAATGAAATTATATACAGTCACAATATAGACAGTGTAGAAAACTGATGGAACAGCTGCCGGGCCTGGTCAGAGAGCGATCTTTACTAGCCACAGGAATGGGGGTGGCATGAAAGGAAGGGGTTGCAAAAAAATTACTGGGGGAGGGGGGCCCAGTCAATTCTAGCTATGCCACTGGTCACCGCCATAGCCAGTGATTGACTGTGGCGATGTCGAATTGGATGTTGACATAGACTGAGCTCAGTGGAGCATTGGAGGCCTGGAGGAGAAGGAGCAGAGAGCCAGGGCTAGGAAGCATGTAAGTAATCTTTCATTCTCAGGTTTGGCCAAGTGGGAGAGTTTGCCAACCCCCCATTTTTGCATAGCCTTTTTAGGTTCTTTAAATCTCTCCTGATATGTTTTATGCTATAGACCCTCCACCATTTTTAGCCTGCTTTTTCACCTGTTCCATTTTATCTATAACTTTTTGTAGGTGGGGTCTGGACACGGTAGGTGGGAACTGGACACAGTATTCCACATATGGACTTGCATTCTATACAGCAGGATCACACTCTCCCTCTTCCTGCTTGTTATACTTCCAGCTACTGTATACAGCCAAGTATCTGACTTGCTTTCCCAGTCACCTGCCCACACATTGCCTTCATTTTAAAGCTATTTGAAATCAGAACCCCTAAGTCCATCTCTTATGAAGTTTTGCTGCCCAAATGATACTCTGATAGAGGGTTCCTTCTCCCCAAGTGAATTCTTGATCAAGTCATTAACACCTCATGATTGGGTGTGGGTACATTTAGAGCAACAAGGAATGACAAATACGTTTTAAGATCGGTTGAGTGTTGAGCGAATCAAAGCCAAACAAATTGACTTTGACCCGAATTTCATGGAAGATTTGATTAGCAGTGAAGCAGAATTGTGAATCTATTTTTACTGAAATGGAGGTAAAACAAAACAAACATCTCATTAATTTGCACAAGAAGAGGCCATCATAGCCATCTTCATTGCAGAAACCACGCAAAATCTTGCACAGGGTGACGCATGACGTCACCACACTAGCACTCTGGCAAGGCATGGTGATGTCAACAGTGATGACCAGAGATGAGCAAATCGAAGCTGACGAAGTGGAATTCGATCTGAATTTCAGGAATTATTTGATTCGCACCGAATCTGAATTTCCTCACGCTTTGTGGAATCGAATCACGTTTTTTCCTAAAATGGCTGCTGCACATGTTAGGACATGGAACAATGAACTATGGGAACGAGGGATTACCCACAATGCTATGCATACAGCCAATCAGCAGCTAGCCAGCCCTGTGCTGTCACAGCCCTTTAAATAGCCTCAGCCATCTTGGATTCTGCCATTTTCCAGTGTACTTAGTGCAGGGAGAGACGTTAGCAGGCACTAGGGACAGTGCTAGGAAAGACTTAAAAATTTATATTTGGCTCAATAGAAGTTCAGGGAAAGAGCATTAGAAGTGTAGGGAAAGGATAGGGAGGAATTATACCACATTATTAATGCAGAACAGGGTTCAATAGGGGTGTTTACAGCCTAGGTAATAGGAACAATCCTATTACACTTTGCTGCACTGACTGCGGATCAAAATTGCCATTATACTGCTGCTCATTTCAGGTTTGCAATACCTCTGTAATTCCAGAAAACTGTTCTTGTTTTTTGGGGTCTTATTAGCCCTTGTACGGTGCAGTTATATATACACTGCTCAAAAAAATAAAGGGAACACTTAAACAACACAATATAACTCCAAGTCAATCACAGTTCTGTGAAATCAAACTGTCCACTTAGGAAGCAACACTGAGTGACAATCAATTTCACATGCTGTTGTGCAAATGGGATAGACAAGAGGTGGAAATTATAGGCAATTAGCAAGACACCCCCAATAAAGGAGTGGTTCTGCAGGTGGTGACCACAGACACTTCTCAGTTCCTATGCTTCCTGGCTGATGTTTTGGTCACTTTTGAATGCTGGCGGTGCTTTCACTCTAGTGGTAGCATGAGACGGAGTCTACAACCCACACAAGTGGTTCAGGTAGTGCAGCTTATCCAGGATGGCACATCAATGCGAGCTGTGGCAAGAAGGTTTGCTGTGTCTGTCAGCGTAGTGTCCAGAGCATGGAGGCGCTACCAGGAGACAGGCCAATACATCAGGAGACGTGGAGAAGGCCGTAGGAGGGCAACAACCCAGCAGCAGGACCGCTACCTCCACCTTTGTGCAAGGAGGAATAGGAGGAACACTGCCAGAGCCCTGCAAAATGACCTCCAGCAAGCCACAAATGTGCATGTGTCTGCTCAAACGGTCAGAGACAGACTCCATGAGGGTGATATGAGGGCCCGACGTCCACAGGTGGGGGTTGGGCTTACAGCCCAACACCGTGCAGGACGTTTGGCATTTGACAGAGAACACCAAGATTGTCAAATTCGCCACTGGCGCCCTGTGCTCTTCACAGATAAAAGCAGGTTCACACTGAGCACATGTGACAGACGTGACAGAGTCTGGACACGCCGTGGAGAACGTTCTGCTGCCTGCAACATCCTCCAGCATGACCGGTTTGGCATTGGGTCAGTAATGGTGTGGGGTGGCATTTCTTTGAAGGGCCGCATAGCCCTCCATGTGCTCGCCAGAGGTAGCCTGACTGCCATTAGGTACCGAGATGAGATCCTCAGAACCCTTGTGAGACCATATGCTGGTGCGGTTGGCCCTGGGTTCCTCCTAATGCAAGACAATGCTAGACCTCATGTGGCTGAAGTGTGTCAGCAGTTCCTGCAAGACGAAGGCATTGATGCTATGGACTGGCCCGCCCGTTCCCCAGACCTGAATCCAATTGAGCACATCTGGGACATCATGTCTCGCTCTATCCACCAACATCAGGTTGCACCACAGACTGTCCAGGAGTTGGCAGATGCTTTAGTCCAGGTCTGGGAGAAGATCCCTCAGGAGACCGTCCGCCACCTCATCAGGAGCATGCACAGGCGTTGTAGGGAGGTCATACAGGCACGTGGAGGCCACACACACTACTGAGCCTCATTTTGACTTGTTTTAAGGACATTACATCAAAGTTGGATCAGCCTGTAGTGTGTTTTTCCACTTTAATTTTGAGTGTGACTCCAAATCCAGACCTCCATGGGTAGAAAAATTTGATTTCCATTTTTTAATTTTTGTGTGATTTTGTTGTCAGCACATTCAACTATGTAAAGAACAAAGTATTTCAGAAGAATATTTAATTAATTCAGATCTAGGATGTGTTATTTTTGTGTTCCCTTTATTTTTTTGAGCAGTATATGTTCTAAAGCCTTTTTTTTCATGTATTAGTGGGGAATAAAAGGGCCTTATTAGCCGTTGTGTGTTGAAGGGAGAAAATTACATCCTTTTTTGGCATGTATTAGTGGCAAAAAAAATTATATTATTTGCCGTTCACGGCCGCAGTTATATGTTCTAAAGTCTTTTTCTGGATTGTATTAGTGGGGATAAAGAATAAGGGCTTATTAGCTGATGTGTGGCAAAGTGAGAAAATTGCAGCCCTTTTTGGCGTTTTTTTGTGGCAAAAAAAAAGTATTATTTGCTGTTAACGGCCGCAGTTATATGTTCTAAAGCCATTTTTTGTCGTGTTTTAGTGTGGGAAAAAAAGGGGCTTATTAGCCGTTGTGTGTTGAAGTGAGAAAATTATAGCCCTTTTTGGGGTGTATTAGTGGCAAAAAAAAATATTATTTGCCATTCACGGCTGCAGTTATATGTTCTAAAGTCTGTTTTTTTTTGCGTGTATTAGTGGGGAAAAAGAAAAAGGGTTTATTAGCCATTGTGTGGTGAAGTGGGAAAATTACAGCCCTTTTTGGTGTGTATTAGTGGCAAAAAAAAAGTATTACTTGCCGTTCACGGGTGCAGTTATATGTTCTAAAGCCCTTTTTGGTGTGTATTAGTAGGGGGAAAGAAAAAGGACTTATTAGCCTTTGTGTGTTGAAGTGAGAAAATTACAGTCCTTTTTGGCGTGTATTAGTGGCAAAAAATATATATTATTTGCCGTTCAGCGGTGAAGTTCCATTGTACTAGAGCAATTTATGGGGTATATTAAAAGGATAGATATGTACGTCCTAGCCATTATGCGGTGAATCGTGTTTGTTATATTTATTTTTTTGGGGTGTATTAATAGGAAAAAGAATATGTCTTATTAGCCGGTCTGCAGTGAACCGACATTGTTATACAGCCATTGTTGGGGTGTATTAATGGAAAAAATAAGTACGTGTTATTAGCCGTTCTGCGATGAATTTACATTGTCATACAGACATTGTTGTGCTGTATTAATAGCAAAAATAAGTATGTGTTATTAGCCGTTCTGCAGTGAATTTACATTGTCATTCAGTGGAGAATTTTATTTGTGATACAGCCTTTTTGGGAAAATTGGTCGGTGAATGTAGACCTTCTTCTGTAGGAACTGAGTAATTGTGTCGATTAGCCATTCAGTGGTGAATTTTTTTTTTTTAAACAGCCTTTTTTGTGAAAATTCATGGGTGATTGTAGAGTATCTTCCGTAGGGACTAACAATTCATCGATTTGCCATTTGCCATTGAAATTTGTTTGATACAGCATTTTTGGGGAAAATTGGTCAGTGAATGTAGACTTTGTTCTGTAGGGACTGAGTAATTGTGTCGATTAGCCATTCAGTGGTGAAATTTGTTTTGATACAGCCTTTTTTGGGAGAATTGGTCGGTGGCTGTAACTACGATCAAGGACAATATATGTCCTTTACGGCCCACTGGGTAAATGTGATTCCTGCCCAGCCACACCAGCAACTTGGTCAGCTTCGTCCTCTGCCTCCTCATCCTCCACCGTGTCCTCAGCCTCCACTGCAGGGACAATTCACAGTGCTCCTCCAGCATACCACATGTGCAGGGCATGGCGATGTCACGCTGTTCTACACCTCATTTGCCTGGGTGAACTGAGTCACATAGGGGAGGAATTGCTCCCTGTTCTTCATCAAGAAATCAAATCCTGGCTTTCTCCGCGATAACTCAAAGTCGGAACCATGGTGACCGACAACGGGAAGAACATGGTGTCGGACCTGCGTCAAGGAGGGCTAAGCCATGTGCCCTGCATGGTGCAGGTGTTCAATATGGTTGTAAAGCGGATCCTGAAGACTTCCACTCATCTGCAAGACATCCTAAAATAGCCAGGAGACTTTGCATGCACTTCAGCCACTCGTACACAGCTAAGCACACTATCCTTGAGCTGCAGCGGCAGAACAGTGCCCCCCAAAATAGACTGATATGTGATGTTTCCACCCGTTAGAATTCCACCCTCCATATGTTGGACTTACTATATGAACTGAGAAAGGCCATAAACGATTTCTTGATGATCCAAGCTGACAGAGGTACTCCCCTGTGTAACTTCGATGTTAGCCAGTGGCAGCTCATGCGTGACATCTGCCATTTGCTCGTGCCCTTTGAGGAGGCCACTTTATTTGTCAGTCACTAGGACTACGGGATGAACAATGTCATTCCACTGATTCATATCCTGGAAAAGATGCTGGTAACTCTGACTGGTCAGGGGACTGGAGATGTGGCGCCTACATCTCACGGCCACATGAGCCCTGTGGGGGCCAAACTGGAGGAGGAGGACATTGGAGCAAAAGCAATGTGTAGCGAAATGGGCGGTTTTTCTACATAGGTGATAGGAGAGGAGTAGCAGGAGCAGCCGGAGGAGCAAGAGGGAGATGAGGAAGATGAGGCAGATGACCCAGACACACCGTGGCAGTATGCAGTGGAGATGGAGGCAGGAAGTCCCTCCGAGTCACTTGAGCAAATGGCCCGATGCATGCTCACTTGCTTGCATAGTGAGAGCCGAATTGTCACTATTTGCCACAGGGATGACTACTGGCTCTCCACCATGTTAGACCATCGCTACCGGTCCAAAATTGAACTACTATAGAGACATTCTATGTTGTCAGTTGGTCACTGCCTATCTGCGCCATCGTCCATCCTCTTGCAGGTCTGACCGGGTGGGCCCTCTGCGCTCATGTTCCACTGCCATGACTTCTGGGGAGGGGTGGGGTGGCAGGAGCAGTACCAGCTCCATCAGAAGCAGCCTGAGTCTAGAGTAGCTGATAAGCAGCTTTCTTCACCCGAATAGTGAAGAAACTACTCACCAGTAGTGTTGATCGCGAATATTTTAATCTTGAATTTTTATCGTGAATATCGGCACTTCGAGAATTTGCGAAGATGTAGAATATAGTGCTATGTGTTCGTAATCGCGAATATTCTAGATTTTTTTTCATCAGTAACCTCCCTTCTTGCTTGTGGGCCAATGAGAAGGCTGCAATATCTTTGTCAGAGCTTAGCAACATCCCTAGAAACCAATAGGAAAGTTGCCTACCCCTTTACTATATAAGAAACTCCCCAGCAGCCATTTTCTGCTGTTTTTTTGCAGTTCTGAGAGAGAGAGCAGTGACATTGCTGTGCTCTGTGCTTTCATCTGGATCCTATTCCTTATCCAATTACATTGATAGTTAGTTACCTCATATATATATATATAATACAGATAGTTAGTGGGAGATAGTCAGTGTAGGTTAGATAGTGATATAGTGTAGCTGATAGGTTCCAGTGCAGGGTGTTAGGTAGTGTGATAGGAATTACTGTTTCTATGCTGTCCATACATGCATGCTACAGACATAGTGCTGTGATGTCACAACAATATTTAGTGCACCAATCAGTAATATCTACTCAGACATGATAAAATGTGAAGTTGCATGTATTTCACAAAAATTTATTGAAAAACTTGCTCATCTCTAGTGAAGACGTCACCATACCCAGCCGGCGTGATGACGTCATCACACCAATGAGTGAGATTTAAATCAAGATGGCTGCAATTGCCTCTACAAGAGCAATTGGATAAGGTGAGTATTTATTTATTTATTTATTTTTATTTTTACCCTGATTAACTCCTGAAAGGCCTAAATAGAAGCCTCAGATGCCGCGATCAGTGATGAACTCGGCATCTAAGGGATTCAATGGGTTTCATCATAAATGTAATTTCTTAGTGAAATTTGGTGAAACTGCCAAATCAAATTTTTCATAACTTTTCAGGCACTAGTTTTATTTTCTAGTTACTCGTTTAAACTTTATGCAAATGACTGGCTTGTAGGCCAGTATACAGATGGAGGTTATGTGTGAAAGCAAAGCATGGATTGTAAATGAAGATGGGTTCAAGGTTTACATTTAGTGTTTGACTTCTCCATTTTTTCACCTTTTGTCTATCATGGGTCAAGAATATCTACTGAATGCTCCTGGCTTTAAACCTATGACATATAAATATAAGACGGATTGGACTTGCCAGCTCTCCAAACAGGCTTGTTTATTAAATACTTGGAAGAAGCTTACCCAACTTCCTGTGCATGGCTTTTCTGGTGGGTTGCCTTGCCAACAAGCCAAGCCCCGGCTGGTCAACCTAATATGGAATCTCAATGCAGGGCCAATCAGGTCCCTGGCTTAGTGTCCATTCCCAGAAAGCTAGGTGAGTATTTAGGCTAGGTACATGCTGCTTCTCTGTGCCTATGAAGTTTGTTTTCCTGGTTTCTGATTGTTCTGTGTGCTCATAACAGTGCTGTATTTCCGTTGGACCTTCCTGCGTATTGACCTCAGCTTGTTTCAGGATTTATCCATTGTCTATTGAATAAGCTTCCATGGATTCTCCTGGCTTTAACTCCCCTGCTTGTTTATGTATTAACCCCTTGTCTTTTGTTCCTCTGTTATTCCTCTTTGAAATGTATAAAGAATTTGTAACTGAGATTTGGGGGGTATGCTGATAAATGGGACTGCTTCCAGGTTACGTAAAGATGCTAATGGTATTCCTGCATGCTAGAGATGGCATGTTTTCAGCTTTCCACTGCTGTAAAAAGGGCTGCATATGATCCATAGACCATAGAGATGCTTCAAAATCAGCCTTCTCATAACGCATGTTTTGTAATAATTAACTGTCTTATGATCAGGGAACAGAGGTGCATCTTTGATCACAAGCGCCAGGATTTTCAGCCCCAGGAAACCTACCGAATTCCATATTTGTGGAAGGGATAAATATTTTATATTCATGTTTGGTATGCCTGAGTTGGTAAAAATATCCCACATAACTCTTCTGTTGTAATATCTTTCTCAGAGATATCTACAAGAAGTTGTGCCTCAAATTAGATTGTGGCTTGAGTTGGTAAAAATATCCTACATAACTTTTCTGTCATATTCTTCTTCTTAGAGATGCCTACAAGAAGTTGTGCCTCAAATTAGCATGTAATTAGTCATTCTTTGTCACTTAACTAAAAGGGAGGCTAGGGAAGACCTGTTTAAAAGTGGCATACTGCAAACCACACCTAGTCAGAACCCCAAGATGCGAGGACTGATTGGATTTCAGCTATGCTCCAAGCACGGATCTTTTACTGATAAAATTGGTAGGTCGAGTCATTATTCTATCCCTTTTGTTTTCAATACTGTTTGCTTATACCATTATATCCTTTTTTCATCTTTTTGTAACATATAGCACTGTCATTTTCTGCATTTTAAATCTTAAAATTTAATGTAATTGCTTGTTGCTATAAATATACACACACCCAAGCTTTGCTGTGTTACCATTGAAGGTCAGTGTGCTAGAAGTTTGCTAGAATGCAGTGTGTTCCCATGATTGTTGTGTTTTTGTACCTGGGCATTCTGTTGTATGTAACAAATGGATGGTGGCAGCGTGGTGTATAGATGTGCACCATGTTTTGGGGTTACTTAGTTCCTTGGTAGCCTAGACGAGTGTGGAAGCAGAGTTCCTTCTTACAGTCACATCCAAGTTCATTGGTACAGCGAGTGCCAGAGTGGCCCCTTGTGGCCTGCATGATTATCGTGACACACAGGTAGTATAATAAACAACATGATTAACTGAAGACCCACTACTGCTCTGGGTCCATGGGTAGAGTCCAACTGCACGAATGCGCAATCAACTATTGGTTATTGCACAGTTTTTTAGAATATTGTGTGTACAGGTGAAACTCGAAAAATTAGAATATCGTGCAAAGATCATTTATTTCAGTAATGCAACTTAAAGGGAACCTGTCACCAGGATTTTGTGCTTAGAGCTGAGGACATGGGTTGCTAGATTGCCGCTAGCACATCCGCAATATCCAGTCCCCATAGCTCTGTGTGCTTTCATTGTGTAAAAAAAACGATTTGATACATATGCAAATTACCTGAGATGAGTCCTGTCCCTGACTCATCTCACGCACAGGACACATCTCAGGTTAATTTGCATATGTATTAAATCAGTTTTTTTACACAATAAAAGCACACAGAGCTATCTGGACTGGATATTGCAGATCTGTTAGCGGCCATCTAGCAACCCATGTCCTCAGCTCTATACACAAAATCCCGGTGACAGGTTCCATTTAAAAGGTGAAACTAACATATAAGATAGACTCATTACATGCAAAGCGAGATATTTCAAGCCTTTATTTGTTATCATTTGGATGATTATGGCTTATAGCTTATGAAACCCCAAAGTCACAATCTCAGGTACCCTTTGCTCAGGGGGTATGGATTAATTAGCTGACTAGAGTGTGACACTTTGAGTCCAGAATATTGAACTTTTTCACAAAATTCTAATTTTAAGCTGCATTAATGCAATTCTTTTTAATTTGCATTACTGAAATCAATGGACTTTTGCACGATATTCAAATTTTTTGAGTTTCACCTGTATATAATCTTTGCATATTGCTTTATAACTGAGTAGATTTCTAATTCAGGAACTTGGAAGAGTTTCACTTGAACTTATGTTTTCAAAAAATTTCTATTTAATTTAAGAGAAATTATTTTTTCCTGTAACTGGGTTGCTAGTGCACGGTGTTGGTCCCTAGCAGTGATGGCCAGTTCGCATTGTTCGCCCGCGAACATATGCGGGCTGCCATCTTTTTTCACAAGTCCGGCGAGGCACAGGTAAGCCCTTACCTGTGCCTGTGCCGTGAGCCAGTCTGAAAACAAATGCGGTCACCGGGTGCAGGCAGTTACGAGAACAGCCCGATGAAGGCCCCCGGTGGCTGTTCTCGGAACTGCCTGCTCCCGCTGACCACACTTGTTCAGATCGGCTCGCGCTCAGGCACAGGTAAGGGCTTACCTGTGCCTCGCCGGACTTGTGAAAAAAGATGGCAGTCCGCATATGTTCGGAGGGCAGAGGGGTGCTGCTAGAATGAGTGTTTTTTATTATTATTATTACTATTATTATTATTATATCTTTCCTGCTATTAAAAAAATAATAATAAATAAATAATTTGGCCAACCCCTTTAATGTTAACATAGTTTGCCACCTACTGAAGGAAAAGGCTATATTGTTTATTATACCTTTTAATTAGACTGAAATAACAAATAAATCTATCTCCTCCCTTGGAAATCATAATAAATGGTTGTGTCTGATTCTTGCACGGCAATTTAACACCATTCATGTTGAAATCAGTCTGTTGCCCTGGAACTAAATAACTTCTCTGCTCTGTGCTAAATAAAAAATTGATCACCTTCTGAATGAGAAACGTAACCCATCTCCAGTGAGATCAATTATCCAGCGAAACTCATTATCTCAATCTAACAGCACCAACTAGGAAAGTTCTGCTGAATACAACATCAGACGATGATGCTCTCACTTTTTTATTTCCATAGTGCATGGTAGGAAAAATGACATAAATTAAGGGAAAAAACTAACTTTGCAAACCATACTATCTGTGCTATGCTGTTCTTCTAGAATTAAATTCAAATATAGAATGTGTAATATAAGCTGTCTATCTATCTATCTATCTATCTATCTATCTATCTATCTATCATAATGCTAGCATGTATGCATGTATCTATGCATGAGGTATTAATATGACATGACAAATACTGATTGACTGATATGAGTCATTAAACTTTTTCCACAGCACTACAAAATATATTGCCATCATATAAAAAATAGAAATAAAAAAATAACCCTTTATAATATTTTTTTTTCTATAAAGGTGCCATACTCTTTCATTAGCTTCAAATGCTTCGTCATTCAAGCTATTCTGTTGACTTGGCAGTTATGGGTTGTCTGACATCATGGTTCTTTTTTCCACTCTGATATAGTTCCCCTAATGCAGTCTACATTTCCCATTATGCCTCTGGCTTTGTAGACACAGAAAGATGGAGTCTCATCACACTTGCTCTGCTCGGCGTCCTCTCTAAGGGCAGCAAGTAATTGAATTCAGTGACATAGAACTTCTCTCCCCTAACTCACACTGTAGAGGAGTGAGCTGCATTTTGTAGAATACACTGGAGATTCTGCACACAGCATACACATAACATAGACAGTGTGTGTCAAAAGAGTTTTATAACTTTGCAGCTGATCACTCTATTATTCACCCACAATATCACTGCATTTCTGGTCTCTTAGTTAAGGCAAAAATTACATCTTATATAGAACTTTGCATCAAAGGGAACATAAAAAAAAACAAGGCAATTACAGCTAGGTGGATATGAATGTTGTCTGAGATTTTTGAGGAGGTATATGATAAATGATTATGTAATACTGTAGTTCACAGGAAGTGAACTACAAAGTAGAAAAGAATATCTTGTCTACTCACGAGAACATGATCGAGACTGGTGGTCAGACTGGGGATCATGACCTATGTGCCCATAACGAAGTAGCTCAAAATTTATGGATGCAACTGAAACTGTTAGAATATTGCTAGTCATTTAGCATTATATGTCAAAGAAAAAAATATGTTGGTATTCTTCCTTTACCAACAATATACACTAGAGTCTAAAATGTATGGCTGGTTATAAATTAAAAATCCTGTACAATTTACTTGTTCATGAAAGTAAACATAGATAAGATCAATTTAGACATACATCAACTATTTACCATTTCCACACACCTCATGCATCAAACTCTAAATCTATCACTCATTCCCTTTGTATTCGTACAAAAAATATTAAGGTATGTCTCTCATCATCCTGTACTTTTGGACATTTGTGTCTCTCATCATCCTGTAGTTTGGACATTTGTGGACAATTGCCCCTGTTTCCCCTATGCAAAGTCATCAACTCCTTACTTTGTCTTTTTATAGGGTTAACTTGCATTGACTTATACTGTTTAATACTGGGTAACTGCATTTTATGTGTTTGTTGTGATATATATTCTGTTCATTTGCACTGTGTTTGCATGGCACTGTGGAAATGGTTAATGAACACTTTTGGGACTTTCTAGCTAATAATGAGAAGCTAATAATTTTCCATAGCTACCATAACGTACCTTAACGAAGAGCATGTTATGGAGGGAAAAAGCCAGGCTTGTTTACCACCAAAACCAGACAAGACTGACCTTTTGAATGTCTGGTTTAGCTCTGTTATTATGCTGAAAACCTGTTTTTGTCTGGAAAAACTGCTGTGTCATTGCCATCATCATTAAAGCTCTAATGCAAGTCTATGAGAGATGGGCGTTGTAACATTGTATTTGTTTGTGCTGAGTTTCTCCACTCCACCCACTAGAAGGTTCTACCGAAGCTTAGCCAGAAACTGTATATCAGGAAAGCAGTCAGAGCCCCTAGTTTTCTGCAGTTAGGGAACAATGCTTAGAAGAAGAGACTCTGCCAGACTATTGAGTGACCAAAAGAAAACACAGAGACTGTGATACTCTACCACAGACGCTGTGCCTCCAGCCTTTGGCCAGGGTATCACCTTTCTGAGAGAGGGACAGCCAGCTCAGGCCTTTCCTTAGCATCAAACCCTTCTGCCAGGGAGGAGACTGGAGAAGCCAGCCCTATGCATCGCCTGTATTTTTTTGCACCTGAATTCCTCCAGTAAAGAAGCACACTGGTTTACTGCAGACCCTGTCTCTCTGGACTTATTTCCCATTGGGAAGTGATAGATCTCAATAGCGGAATTGAAATTGCTAGTGTGAAAGTAGCCTTACTGGGATTCTTACTCATGACCAATTGAGCTATAGAAATATTGCACATTAAATGTATTACTATTAAGTCTTGGAATCACCCAGATACTCTATAAATTAATGTATTACCAGGTATGCTTTGCATGTGCATTTTAATTATTTATTTGTGTGGATAAACAAGGAGATAGTGATACGCTAGCAGTGACACACTATGTGCATCATACTAAAACCTCCCTCTTTCTGGAAAATTTTCTAGAAAACTGTCAACTATTAGTTATGGAAACCAGGAGCCATGATACAATGCAGAAATACAATCTGTGAACGGAAGAGGTAATAAAAATTACTCAGTCTGGACTTTAAGTATTCAGTCCCAGAAGCAAATTGATAGGCCCCATATTGACTAACTGGATGAAATGTTTGCCTCCTTTGTATACAAATGTTAAATGTTGAATCTCTTTTTCAGATTTTAGGGATTTATTGTTGGATTGGCATTGTCTTCAGTATATTGCCACTTTATTTTAATGCCAAAGAGAAAATGTGCAATTTTCTTTACTGTCACCTTAACTACATCCCTCAAATAAACGTATTTTTCATATTTTCTTCCTACTAATGTTTCTGTTGGATTTGCTGCTGCCTGTAAATGTCAGATAGCAGTAAATGTTTTACCTTCTGTAACTGTTACTATAGATACTAATGGATACTATTATTTCATTACTTTTAAAGGGAATGTTTCAGTATAAACATTTTTCTGCCAGTTATAACCAGATATTGACACATATCTTTTTTTATCAGTTTTTATTTTCTTTGACAGTTATTTTTTTACTCTATTTTCTGTACATGTTTTCGAGAAATGCTTCACAGCAGTCATCATAGGCCATAGACACAATGGACAGGAGGGCACCTTGTAGACTCCAATGGGAGAGTTTTCTAGGTATGTCTGCGAGCTGTGCAGAGGTCAGGAGGGAGTAGATAAGCTATTGTGATATCACCTATTGTGAATAGCGGATTCTGTGTACATAACCGGCATATCCAGCACTGGTCTAAATGTAAGATAGCTTCCTTGCTGGCTTACATTTAGACCATTTTCTATTCCTAAAACAGATGTAGGAAATTATGAATGAGACAGGCCTGTCGGCCCGTCCCCTTCCCTGCCATGCCACGCCCACTTTTTAAAACCTGGCGTGAGCGGGGAAAAGTCGCAGATTGAAGCACAAATAACCTTTGCGCCTCAATCTGCACCAGAAATACACCTAATATCGTAAATCACACCCATAATATAAACAATAGATCATTTTCTGAAGACACATTCCCTTTAACCCCTTAAGGACATGCGCCGTACATGTACGGCACTGGTGGCCATGACTTAAGGACCAGGGCTGATTGGGAGGGTGCCCAATCAGCAGCAGGGGTCTGGCAGTCACTGTGAAAACACAGATGCCGGCGAATTAACCCTCACACTGCCAAGGTCAAATCTGACCGCGGCACGTGCGGGATCATGCCGGGTGCGGGGTGGCCATCAGGTCCCCGTGCTGTTGTGACGGGGACCTGATGGCAGGGAAGGCAGCCCAATGCATTGTAAAGGGAAACAGACCCCCAAAAGTTGAAGTCTCAGAGTGGAACAAAATATAAAGTGAAAAAAAGTCCCTGCGCTGTTGTGACGGGGACCCGATGGCAGGGAAGGCAGCCCAGAAGTATTGTAATGCATTGTAAAGGGAAACAGACCCCCAAAAGTTGAAGTCCCAGAGTGGGACAGAATATAAAATGAAAAAAAAGTTACAAAAATAAAGTTTTGCAAAAAAATAAAGTTTCAAGTAAAAAAAAAATTTGAAAAATAGGGAAAAAAGAAAATAGACATATTAGGTATCGCCACATCGGTATAAACCTGCTGCATAAAAATATCACATGACCTAACCTCTCAGGTGAACACCATAAAAAAAAGTGTCAAAAAAGCCATTTTTTGTCACCTTACATCACAAAAAGTGTAATACCAAGCGATCAAAAAGTCATATGCACCCTAAAATAGTACAAATCAAACCCATACCAAAAAATTGAGTCCCTACAGAAGACAGTCACCCAAAAAAAAAAACTATGGCTTTCAGAATGCTTTATTATGTAAAACTGAAGTCGTAACAACCTGCTCTATAAAAATACCACATGATCTAACCTGTCAGCTGAACATTATAAATAGCAAAAAATAAAAATGGTGCCAAAATCGTTAATTTCTAACGATAATTTGTTTTCCCTTAGTCCTAACAGCAGCACAGATGGGGTTAACTGCCCCTGTGGACTGGTAGGACCGGCGGAATTTTAATGAGCCCAAGAACCAATAAACGATCTTCAGATCCCTGAAAGGGAGGAGATCACCCCCCAGCCCACCGTGTTTTTAACAAGCATAATGTATTTAGGGTGGGATATTTGTGTGCTGCTGTTAGGACTAAGGGAAAACAAATTATCGTTAGAAATTAACGATTCCCTTACGTCCTCAACAGCAGCACAGATGGGGAGATAGCAAGAAGAATCCCCTAGGGAGGGTCCTCATGCCTGGCAGAACTAAGAACAGTCTGCCCAAAAGCCGAAAACTCTGCCATCCTAGCATCTATCCTATAATGGGAGATGAAGGTTGACTCAGAGCTCCAGGAGGCCGCCTTACAGATCAACTCTAAGGGGAGGAGTCTTCTCTCCGCAACCGAGGTGGAGACCGCCCTAGTAGAATGGGCTCTCACAAACTCAGGAGGATCTAAGGATTGGGAGACGAAAGCTTCCATAATGGCCTCCTTGATCCAGCGACTAATGGTGGCTTTAGACGCTTTACGGCCTTTAGACTTACCGGCAAACAGGATAAGAAGATTCTCATCTATCCTGAACTCACTAGATCTATCCACATAGATCTGGAGGCATCTTGAAATATCCAGCGGGTCTCTAGCTGGAGTATCAGAGGAGGAGGCTGTAAACAAAACTGGTAAAGATATTACCTGATTGATGTTCTGGAAAGTAGGCACCTTAGGTCTGAAGTAAGGTAAAAACTTCAGGAGTACTCTATCCTGTAGAAAAATAATGTACGGGTGAATTGCGGAAAAAGCCTGCAATTCAGAAACTCTTTTGGCTGAAGCTATAGCCAGAAGAAAGACCATCTTTAAAGTCAAAAATTTAAAATTTACCTCCTCCAAGGGCTCGAAGGGGGGAGATGCTAGCCCCCTGAGCACTACTGAAAGATCCCACTGGGGGATAGGTTTCAGTATAGTAGGCTTTAGTCTTTCAGCTCCCTTCAGGAAGCGTTTGATGAGTGGGTCCCGAGAATGTGGCCTGTTGAGACAGGCCGAGATGGCATAAACCTGTACCTTCAAGGTAGCTGGAGATAGGCCTCTATCTAATCCATCCTGAAGAAATTGAAGTATCGCAGGAAGGGGCGGATCTGCAGACGCCACCTGTCTGGAATCACATCATGCCTCGAAGATTCTCATGATCCTGGAGTAGGCCTTCTTTGTAGACTCTGCTCGGGAATGCGACAAAGTTCTCAGGACCGACTCGGAAAGCCCTTCTATGTTGGGAAGGGACTGATCAACCTCCAGGCTGTCAGGTTGAACCTGTGCAGATCTAGGCAGAGGTGAGTGTCCCACGACACCAGGGTCTGCTCCGGGGGGAGTCTCCAGTATTGTCCCCGACTCATCTGAATGAGCTGGGTAAACCAGGATCTTCTGGGCCAAAACGGTATGATGGCTATTACCGAGGCCTGATCCTGACAGATTTTCATCAATACCCTCGGTATCATGGAAAAGGGAGGGAAGATGTAAGCCAGCCTGAACCTCCACGGTATTGACAGAGCATCTATCGCCAGGGGGTTGTCTTCCCTGTAAAGGGAACAGAACCTCATCACTTTGGCGTTGAACCTGGTTGCCATGAGATCCACTTCTGGCATACCCCATCTGTGAACTAGCTGCCTGAAGATCTCCGGATGCAGAGACCACTCCATGGTCGGTAATCCTCGACTTAAGCGGTCCGCTATCATATTGAGGGAGCCTCGAATATGAACGGCAGATAGATGGGAAAGGTTCGTCTCTGCCCACCGAAGAATCACCCCGATCTCTGACAGAAGGGGCAATGATCTTGTGCCTCCCTGTTTGTTTATATAGAGAACTGCAGTCATATTGTCTGACTGGACTTTCACTGCTTTGCCCCGGATCTGAGGCGCAAAGTGAAGGAGGGCTAGCCGGATAGCTTGCATTTCGCAAAGATTGGAGGAAAGATGCCGCTCCAGAGGAGACCAAGATCCCTGAATTGGGGATCCGTCCAGGTGAGCGCCCCAGCCTACAAGGGACGCGTCTGTAGTCAATATGACCCAAGCTGGTTGGGTCATAGACTTCCCTGCTGGTAGCTGAAACCACCATCTGAGGGAATTTCGGGTTTGACCGGACAGGGAGCACAGGGAATCTAGCCCCGCAGGGCTGCCGTTCCATAGGTGTAAGACCTCCGACTGAAGAGGACGGAGGTGCCATAGCGCCCAAGGGACCGCATCCGCAGCCGCTGACATGAGCCCCAGCATCTTCATGAGAGTCCGGATAGAGACTCGACGAGGGACATAAAGGACCTTTGCCAGGTCCTGAATCCGCGCTCTCCTTTCTGGAGTCAACCGGAGGGACATCTCCACAGAGTCGACCACGAATCCTAAGTAATGGATTGAAGTCGATAGGCTCACATTCGACTTCTGCCAGTTGATAATCCAGCCTAGGCGGAAGAGAAAAGAGATTGCGACCTGAAGATAGTGGGTAAGGATCGGAACTGAAGAGGCTATGAAAAGCCAATCGTCCAGATAAGGAATAATAGTCAGTCCTTGGAGTCTCAAAGCTGCCACCACCGAAACCACCACCTTGGTGAAGATAAGGGGGGCAGAAGAGATTCCGAAGGGAAGCACGGCGAACTGAAAGTGCCTGCAAACCCCTGAAATCTGGACCGCGATCCTGAGGAGTTTCCGGTAAGCGGAATGGATCGGAATGTGAAGGTACGCATCCTTGAGGTCCAGAGTAGCCATGACGTCCCCAGGATTGAGGATATGGCTGACTGACCTTATGGTTTCCATGTGAAACCTTGTTTTCCTTATAAATCGATTGAGGAATCTCAAATCGATGATCATCCGGAGATCTCCTGTCTTCTTGGGAACCAGGAACACTGGTGAATAAATCCCTAGGCCCCTCTCCCCTGCCGGTACTTCCTCTAGGGCTCCCTTGGAAATATAGTCCTGAATGTAAGATTCTAGGACCACCTGTTTGGCAGACCCGAAGTTTCGTGTGGCGATGAATCTCTCTGGGGGGAGAGAGATAGGATCTACCCGGTACCCGGTGGAAACTATGTCCTGGACCCAGGGGTCTGCAATCAACCGGCTCCAAGAGTCTTTGAAATGGGTAAGACGGCCCCCCACGGGAATCTGGGGGAGGGGTACGGGAAAATCTAGAGGAGACACTGCAGGGGCAGCAGGGCTTATCCAAGAGCCTCGAGGAGGCCCATAGTCAGGAGGGTTTTGCCTCCCTGGTGGGTTTGCGGGGGCGTCTCGGATATTTATGAGACGTCCCCCCCCCCAATCTCTGCGCCTAGACTGCTGCCCAGGACGACCTCCGCCCTTCTTTTCCTGTCTGGGGCGTCCCCGAAAAGGGCTGCTGGGGGAGGCTCTTCCCTTTTTTATCGGAGAGCCCCTCCATTATTTTGTCCAATTCGGACCCGAATAACCTATCAGGTTCGAAGGGGAGCCCACAAAGGTTAAACTTGGATGCGTTATCCGCGATCCACGGTTTCAGCCAGAGTGGTCTGCGGGCAGCTGAAACTAGGGCCATAGTTTTGGCGGCCAGCTTCAGCTGCATCTGGGAGGAATCAACTAAAAAGTCCATAGCCAGGTTGGCTGACTTGAAGGCTGCCAGGATGTCGTCTCTTGATACGCTCTGGTCCACATCCGTCTGGATTTGATTAAGCCTAGAGCGTAGATAGGTGGCTACCTCAGTGGCTGCAATGGAAGTTGATGCGGAGGCAGCGGCCGCCGCGTAACCCCTCCTAAGGGTGCACTCTGCCCTCCGGTCTAGAGGGTCCTGCAGGCTAGACCCATCATCTGCAGGGACTAGAGTGCGCCGGGACAACTTGGCTATAGCCATGTCCACCTTGGGAACGGAACCCCACGATTCCACCAAGGGTTTAGCCATCGGGTACATGAGTCTGAATTTTCTGGTAAGCACTGGACCCTTCTCAGGCTTTTTCCACTCTGTGCGCATCACAGAGAGGAGGGTCTCATCCGCTCTAAAGACACGCTGTGTCCGACCGGCGGGATCGGAGGACTCCCCCATGTCAACATCCTGGTCCCCCGACCTGATGGACTTCTGAGTAACTTCTGCGTCTTTTCTGGAGGGAAAAAGCAAGAAGTAGATTCTTCTTCCTCAGAAGAAGAAGACCCCACTGAACAGGGGGTAGGTCTTTCGACCGGTGCGACCACCTCCATGGGAGTCTGAGAGGGACCTGGTAGCCTCTCATTAAGCAGCTGAACTACTCCCTTGATGGAATCATCCACGTATGTCTTGGTCCATTGGAACATCTCCTGCATCGTGGGTTCCGTGGATGCCGTGCGACAACTCTCACATCTGGAGTAAGGACAGCTGTCTAGGGGTGTGTTACATTCGTAACATGCCAAATGCTTCCTCTTGGCCCCAGCCTTCCGCTGATCCTGCTCCTTAGGGGAAGCCATAGTCTGTAATGGAAGAAACAAAACAGGTCATAACACCTACAATATCAGGAGGTGGAGAAAACCAGACCTTAAGGGGGCCCACCAGCACTAGAAGAAATAGAGCTGAAAGAAGAGGAAGTACAAAACCCAAGCAAAGCAATACTGCAGGAATATCACAAAGCACAGGAGAGCTCTGGAGCTAACTTGTGAAAGCAACGCAACCAGAGCACTGACTGATGGGCTCTGGGCGCTTAAAAGGAGGAAGCCCCGCCCAATGGGCGGGTTCCTGAAACGAGATCAGCACCACTCCCTTTTTTTTTTTTTTTTTTCTCTTGTAGAAAAACCAGAGCCTATACTGGCTCTACCTATACGAAAATTGTCTCCCCCAGACTAATCCTAAGTCCAGGATGTCCTTCTAGGGAGCCAGTTTAAAAGAAAGGTGAGTTTTATACATCACCGCAACGCTTCGGAAAACCGGAAGTGACGTAGCGCACCTAGGGCGCGTCACTTCCGGAAAATGGCGGCGCCCATAGCGCCGCACACATGCGGTAACGGAGGGACGGAGCACCGTCTACAGATGATGAGAGAAGAGGGGAGGGGACGCCCCCCTCCCCGACGGTACCCCAGACCGAAATCGCCAGATCAGGCCTAAAATAAAGGCACTGAGATCCATAGAAAGCGAGCTAAGCTTAAGGAGGGAAAAAGAACCCCTAAGCAATCTTCAGCTCCCAGAGAGGGAGCGACACGCCAGTCCACCTGTCCAGAGGACAGAAAAAAACACGGTGGGCTGGGGGGTGATCTCCTCCCTTTCAGGGAGCTGAAGATCGTTTATTGGTTCTTGGGCTCATTAAAATTCTGCCGGTCCTACCAGTCCACAGGGGCAGTTAACCCCATCTGTGCTGCTGTTGAGGACGTAAGGGAACAGCTATTTTTTGTTACCTTGCCTTACAAAAAGTGTAATATAGAGCAACCAAAAATCATATATACCCGAAAATAGTACCAACAAAACTGCCACCTTATCCCGTAGTTTCCAAAATGTTTTTTTTTGGGGGGGGGAGTTTCTACTCTAGGGGTGCATCAGGGGGTCTTCAAATGTGACATGGCAACTTAAAATTATCCCAGTGAAATTTGTCCTCCAAAAACCATATGGCATTATATTTCTGACTGAGACTGTTATGACATTATATGGCCATGTGACTGAAAATATCAAATGTCTTACATTAGGAGTACTTTCTTGAGTATCAACATCACATTCATAATGCAATATAAAATCTCACTACTGGATGAAATGGAAAGGTTTATTGATTCTAGTCCTGTAATGACCTTTTCACTGCTAATAATATATTTTATGGACACTTCTTCCAGATCTAAGAGTCATTACAGGTACGAGTTGGCTCTCTGGAAATCCTGTATATGGTTTATCCTTGACTTAACCAAAGATCTATTTTATATTTTAATCAGGTATAAGAACCCCATCAAGTTCTTTCATAAGGAATACGTTGCAGTAACACTTATTTAACATTCTTTATATTGCAACTGTAGATACATTAAATATATACACTCATTCACAAAAAATATATTGCACTCAGACAGAAATGTTGGATTGCTGAAAACTCAGCATACGGTTATGTCTGAGGCAGTAAATGTTGATGTGAATGATTATAGGTGGAGCCTGATTAGACACCGATAAAACTGGTGTAAAGGAAAACTGGCTAAGTTGCCCATAGCAACCAATCAGATTCCAACTTTAATTTTCCAAAGGAGTTGTCAAAAATAAAAGGTGGAAGGAATTTGATTGGTTGCTATGAGCAACTTAGCCAGTTCTACATTACACCAGTTTGATAAATGACCCCATAAGTCTTGCCACAAGAGGGCATAAAATGATTCCTCTGCTGCTATATTAAAAGGCTCTTAGAAGCCACTTTTGGGCAGTGTACCTCTTGGTGGGAAATCTTTGACTGCTAGACATGCCTCTACAATGGACTCACAGACATTTTACCGAGTTGACACTCACAGGATAGTTGACAGCTCTTCCTTCATCAGTATGTTTACACATAAGGTTGTGAATGACTGTGTGGGTGGGGTAATCAGGACTCTTTCTGTCTCTCCTAGGAGTCCTGTCAGGATTTACTCAGAGATCCTGCTCCAAATCACCAAATCATATAAAGTTATATATATCACAGAGCTCAGCTTCTCTCTCTATCACATCCTGCTCTTTGATAATGCACCAAAAATCATCTGACAAAATTTACCCAAGAGGATAGCTTTAGCTGTGGCTTTAAAACTTCCAAAAATGGCCTTAAGGGGTTAAATTTGCATTGCCAATTAGTTTCCAAAACAACCTTTGTTTACATCCTCAGTAGATTCTGCAGAAAGCTATAAGTGAAATGAATTCCAACATTGCTAAAATGAACACCCATCTAAGCTAAGGTCTCATTCATACACATCTATTTCAAGTGAACTTTAGTTATATATTTGGAAGCTTCCAGTTTAAGATTTAAAGGGAACCTGTCATCAACTTTAAGCTGACCTCACTGAGGAAAGCATAAATTAGTGACAGAAGTTCTGATTTCAGCGGTGTGTCACTCATGAGCTAAAAGTAAGTGCTTACCAAGAACCAGCATCATAATCATTGCAGCCCGGGCCTGGAAAAGAGTCAAATCTACCTGAGAAGAGTCATGGTTATTATAATCTCCTGATCTCCCCGTCCATCTGCTGATGATTGGCAGTTCTCTCCTAGAGAGAAAGAGAGAAAACTAGGTAGAAGACTGTCAGTCATCAGCAGGTGGGCAGCGAGAGCAGGAATTCATGAATAACCAGGACTCTTCTCAGGTGGCCGTGACTCTTTTCCAGGCCTAAACTGCAATGATTTTGATGTTGGTTCTCGGCAACCACTTACTTTTAACTTTTTAATGACAGGCCGCTGAAATTAACTCACCTGCAGTTAGTATGGGCTGCATAAAGTTGATGACAGGTTCCCTTTAAGGGATTTTTTCAGGGGAAGATTTTTTTAAAGAGGCAGTATGGGATAAAATTAAAACCACCCTCACTTTTTCCCTGACGATATTGTTCCTGCTGCTCTCCAATGGTCCTCAGCTTGACTGGGGGGAGGTTTGGACTGTCCAAAGCAGACTGTATTCACACTTTTTATGTCTGTATTTCAACATATAGTCAAAGTTTAAAATATGCCACATCTATTGTTATTTGTATTTTGACACTGTATTTTTACCATAAATGAATGAAGCCTGACAAAATCTGGAGAAGCTGCTTTGAATTTAAATCTGTATTTATTCATGTCTACATCAGAAACACTGGAGAAGGTACAGATAGAAATGCAAAGACATCATAATGAATTTGGACACAATATGGACAGAAATCCAGATATAAACATAGATAAAATCCCCTTATATTAAATGTCTACTGTGGTCAAACATCAACCATATTTGAGTTCATGTTTATTACCCCCTTAACTAAGGTTGAGCGAAGCATCTAAAGCGGAATTGGGTCTGAAGTTTAGGAAAACTAAATCTGAATTTCCTTGCACTTCTTGGTAACAAATCAGTTTTCCTAAAATGGCATTTGTTAGAAAGTAAAACTAAGTGTAGAGGAGACAAGCCCGGGAACGTAAGATCACCCATAATGTCGTGCAGCCAGCCAATCCACAAGAAGCCATCCCCCTGTGGTGTCACAGCTAGCCAGAGCCCTATAAAACCCTTACCCTTCATTGTCGCATCCATTTTTCTGTTTATAGGGAGAGACGTGACAAGATGCTCATGCAATAGGGACAGTGTTGCTGGAAACTGTTAACAGAGAGTGTAGGACAATATTGGAGAGGGAGAGTGCAGGGAGAATGTAGAAGACTGCTGAACTACAGCCTCTGCTACAATTTATCACTGTGTACATAACTGTGCAGTGCACCAAGAGTCATAGCTAATCCATTTTGTTAGCTGTAGAGTTACTATGCCGTCAGTATAACAGGCAGGTCTAATTTATCGCCATGTACATAAGTGTGCAGTGCACCAATATTCATAGCTAATCCATTCTGCTACCTGTAGAGTTACTGTGTTAGTATTACAGGCCACTGTTACCAGCAAGTCAAATTTATCACCGTGTACATAAGTGTGCAGTGCACCATTATTCATAGCTAATCCATTCTGTTAGCTGTAGAGTTACTGTGCGTTATTATTACAAGGTCACTGATACCGTCAGGTCTAATTTCTCGCTATGTACAACATTTTGCAGTGAACCAATCCATTCTGTTAGGTGTACAGTTACTGTGCTTCAGTATTACAGGCCACTGTTATTGGCAAATCTAATTTAGTAGCGTCTACAGAACTGTGTAGAGCACCAATATTTATAGCTAATCCATTCTGTTAACTGTAGAGTTACTGTGCGTCAGTATTACAGGCCACTGCTATCGGCAGGTCTAATTTATCACTGTGTACATAAGTGTGCAGAGCACCAATATTCATCGATAATCCATTCTGTTAGCTGTAGAGTTACTGTGCATCATTATTACAAGTTCACTGTTACCAGCAGGTATAATTTATCGCCATGTACAAACGTGTGCAGTGCATCAATATTCATAGCTAATTTGTTCTGTTAGCGTCAGTATAACAGGCCACAGTTACCGACAAGTCTAATTTATCGTCGTGTACATAAGCACTGGCGTACATACAGGGGTCGCAGTTGTGACCGGGTCCGGCACTCCAGGGGGCCCGGCCGCCTGTGGACCCTACCCCAGGCCGCTGGCAGGGGCCCCGCTGTACTCACATGTAATGGAGCGCTCTGATGGTGCCCGGCATGAAGTATAGTGGCAATTTCGGGCCCCATCAGAGCGCTCCATTAAATGTATAATATGGGGGGGGAGGGGGGGACCGCGCACTCACTCACTCACACCTGGCCAGGCAGTTCCGTTTCCATAGTGAAGCAGGGAAACATCTCTGCTCCCTGCTTTACTGACCTTCAGAGCTCAGGAGCTCCCCCTGCTGGCCCCACATCACGCTGCTGGCTGTGGAAGGAGAGCTGAAAGCCTGAGAATCTGCCTTCAGCACAGCCAGCAGCGCGATGAGTGTGGGAGCCTGTCATCAGGGAAGAAGGTAAGTATGTGTTTTTTTTTTTAGCGCTGCAGACTGGGGGCAAGGGGGGTGTTTGATGGGTGTCTGAAGGTGGCAGCATGACTGTGAGACAGCAGGGTGGAAGCAGTTAGACATATGGTGCCAAAAGCGGGAATGGATACACCGTCTGCTACTGGCAGTGCACAGGTTCATAAAAGCAGCGGCAAGCAGGCACCATGGAGTGGTGGAGGAAAAATGCGATACTCGGCAGTGTAGGAATATTTTACACAGTCACTGGGGGACCTTAGCGTGGCACTATGCAGGATGTGTGAGCAGAAGGTGAGGCTTAGCAAGGGTGCTAAAGTTGGCATGATGGCCCTGCATCAACACATGAAGCATCATCATGAAGTGGTGTGGGAAAATCGTGCGACTCATTTAGTGTTACAGCCTGATGCAGCAACCACTGCATCTTCCACCAGCCCACACCCCCTCTCCAGAAGTCAGGGTTCGTCAACATCAGCAGAAGGAAGCTGTTGTTCCTTCTCATCGACTTTAATGTTGTCTGTTGATCCTGATGCTCCTCCTCCATTTCGTCACTTGTTTCAACAGCAATCGATCACCCAGGCGATTGCAAAATACAACAGTATGCGTGCACTCATCCAGTGGTGCAGAAGCTGAACGTTCACCTGGCCAAGTTTCTGGTACTACAGTCCCTCTCTTTCTATGTAGTTGACTCTCATTTCAGAGAATTGATGGTTTAATCCCACCCAAGGAGGAGAGTCCCAGGCAGACTTTTCCAAAAAAAGATGTACTAACCCTGTACACATACATTCAGCAGAAGGTGGGCCAGTCCTTGGGACTCTCGGTGTCCGGTAGAATTCATGGCAGCGCTGACGTATGGAGTCGTGACTATGGTCAAGGGCAATATACAGTATTGTATTGTCTTATAGATTTTATAATTACATTATGATTAAAAATAATAAGAATAAAGGGTTATTTCCATCGTAGACATTATAACATTTTCTGTAGATGATGGGAATATCCTTTTAATAAATCAACTTTATTTCCTTAGATACAAAGGTAAAACATACACTTTCTATTACATTTTAAAGATAAACGAGGTAAGAAAAAACAAAGGGGGAGATTTATCAAACTGGTGTAAAGTAGAACTGGCTTAGTTTTCTTAGTTTCATTGCAACCAATCAGATTCCACTTATAATTTTCCAAAAGAGCTGTGAAAAATGACAGGTGGAATCTGATTGGTTGCTATAGGCAACTAAGCCAGTTCTACTTTACACCAGTTTGATAAATCTCCCCCAAAATGTTTTAATGAATCTCCCATTAAAAAAATAAACATAAATTTATAACTATCATATATGTACCCAAAAGTGATGACTAAAAATTATACAACTTGTTTCACAATAAACTAGGCCTCAAATAGCTAAGCAGCTTAAAAATAGAATGCAAGAAGGTAAAGATGAAAAAAAATGTCTTGGTTCTTGAGTACAAAATTTACCTGATCAACAAGGAGGTTATTTGATTTTTTATTTTACTAAAGTGCCCAGTACCATTACAGTCAACCAGCGGCCTTAGCTGTTTCACACTGACCACTACTGAGGCCAGTGATTGGCTGCAGTGCTATATGGAATTTACCAATGCAGCCAAACAATTAATCACAGGGAAAGTGAGAGGGCAGCAGCTCAGAATCGAAGTGAACATAGGAAGGGAAAGTAAGTTTTTCATTATTTTACAAGGCTCAGGGCAATTTTGTAAAAAAATGTAATAAAAAAAAAAAAACTCAGACAACACCTTTCAGAAAGGAAACTGATTCTCTAGTAACATTATTAGTCTGCCGTCACATTCAGAAGAAATTTGTGAGGCTGAAAATCAGTTCCATTCATCTGAATAGGACTGTTTTGGCAGCAAGCACATTAATTTCTCCAAGCCTCATTCAGATCAAAGGGAAGTCATTAAAACTTCTGCTTATGAAGACACACGAAGGCTCATGAAGCAGATTTTGTTGCAGAAATTTTTTGTCACTAAAGATCAGTTCCATTCATCTGAATGAGACTTGTAGGAATCCATGTCCCTGCTATAAAAACAACCCCATTTAGATGAATGGAACTGATTTTGGGTTCCAGAAATGTCTGAAACAAAATCTGCCATGTGTAGCGGCACCCTTAGTTTTACTTAACTGAATTTTCTCAGTAATGAAGGCCCAAAGTCTTAATCACAGTTCAGCAGGTATCAGAGACACCACACCTGTACCACAAACAGTGGAAGGGGTGTTTGCCCTCATGGTGCTCTAAAGCATGTAATATGCTTCCCTCAGACAAACGCATCAGTGGCTACATTTCTGCTCTAGCAGTCAGGATCAGACCTGGCTGTGGCACTAGATGCTCCAACCTAAAGAGTAACTGAACTTTAAATAAAGTTTTATTTCTAAATGTCTCAAATGCTCTAATAATAATTTTTCCAATGTATTTTATTTATAGATTTTTTCATTTTGACTAGAAACATTCCCCTCTAAAGCACACGGTGTACGGAGTACAGATTCTACACTTTATGAATGCGGCCACAGAGAATGGAGTATGGGCAGGAGCATACATTGCAGCTCCTGCCTGTGGACCCCAAGGTTGGCTAATTGCTCGCATAGCACATGGGTACTCTAGTGAGCTCACACCAGTGTTCTGCTATCTTACTCTTTAGACGTCACCTGGGTTCCTAGTAGCCAATTCAGTCCTGCCATGTAGCGGGCTCTGGTGGAGAACCTAGGGGTAGCCTTAGCTTTCTACCAACCAGAGAGGTTAAGAAAAACTGGTAGTCATTTCTTAGTTTGCTGAATGTGGTTCCGGTATATCCTAACATAGTATATCCTATATGCTGCTCTTGCACAAGGGCCCTCTGTTATCTGTATTTGCTTCTGCACACAGTTATACAGTAACAGCAGCATTACTAATTTGTGGACCTGAACACACATAGTCATTCAACCAAAGGACCTTCTCACATATAACGCAATATGATGATACAGCACATATTAACAACACATTGCAAAAATCCACGGCACTCCTTAAAAGTGAAAAAATTTGCTATTTATTCACACATGTCATACAGCAACATTTCGGTTCTCTCTCAGAACCTTTTTCAAGCCAATTGGCTTGGCTTAAAAAAGGTTCTGAGAGAGAACCGAAACGTTGCTGTATGACATGTATGAATAAATAGCACATTTTTTCACTTTTAAGGAGTGCCGTGGAGTTTTGCAATATATATATATATATATATACCACCTGAAAATACCAGTTGAAAATAAAATAAAAGTGAGTGGAAGGGACAATAAGACAATAACTGTCCTCTGATATTTCTCATAGAGAACCTAAAAAGGGTAGACAGACATAGAGACATAGGTGAAAAAGGGGAATGGTAAGTGGGACAATGAACAGCTAAAGGAATTGTACTAGAAAAGGGTAGTAGGTGCTCAAAATTAGCGCAGTATGTAAAACTCAGAGATGTTGATAGATTACCGTGAGGAGCTGGTAATTAGTTCACAAGCGCAGGGCAAGGACCTCAAAGGTAGTATTTTCTGAAATACTACCTGTATCATGAGCCACACCAGAAAGGCAGCGGGGTATTAGGGAAGTAAACAAGTAGCTCAAGAACTGGCGCAGAAATCAGGGGTTTGGGTTCCTGGAGAACTGGGCCGACTCCTCTGTCTGGGCTTTATCGTAGGTATGGGCTGCTCCTCAATGGAAAAGGTGCAGCTGTTTTGATGGAGAAGATGGCTAGAAGGTTAAAGTGTTTAGACTAGGTACTGGGGGGATGGAAATTACATTATAGGAGAGATAAGATAGTGCACATAGTGGCCTTGGGCTAAATAATGGAACTGGGGGTAGAATGGAGGGAGGGACTAGAACAATTCATAAGGTAAAGTGCATGGTAAAAAATATCCCCCCAAAAAAACCTCTTAATTGTATGTACACTAATTCCAGAAGCCTGACCAATAAAATTGATGAACTGGAATTGGTAATGTCTGAGAAGGACTATGACATAGTGGGGATTGATGAGCAAAGTTTTCATAAATTCGATTCGACTGCTTCGCCAAACTTCGACAAGAAATTTGATTTGTTACGAATTGCTTTGTAACGAATCACATTCCATTTTATGGAGCGGGTGCAATTACGGAAGAATATGATCCCACCGCCTCCCATCATTTAACCCCTCAGATGCCGCATTTAATGCTTAATGTGGCATCTGAGAGTCACATTCAGCCTATTAGGGGATTAATCAGATGTTAAAACTAAAAAATACATACTCACGTCATCCATTTGATGGCGGAGAGGCCGTCACAGCCATCTTAATTGAAAAAAAAATTCTAATTCTTGCGTGCTCTGACTTGACGTCACCATGTCATCATGCTGGGCAGGCGCGATGATGTCATCACTGATTATGTCATTGTGCCCGTCCAGCGTGATGATGTTACACATCAGCACACAAGAGAATTGACGTGTTTTCTTCAATCAAGAAGGCCGCAATAGACTCTCCGCAATCAAGTGGATGAGGAGAGTAAGATTTTTTATTTTTTTAACCTCCATTTCAGGAAAAATTGATTTATTACTACGAACCGCCAAGAAATTCGGATTCATTCAAGACTAGTGAAATTTGGATTCGCTTAACACTGGTGGGAATAACTGACACATGGCTGGATGACAGTTATGACTGGGCAGTTAAAGGGGTTGTCTCACTTCAGCAAATGGCATTTATCATGTACAGAAAGTTAATACAAGCCACTTACTAATGTATTTTTATTATCCATGTTGCTTCCTTTTCTCGTTAGATTCATTTTTCCATCACAATATACACTGCTTGTTTCCATGGTTACAGACCACCCTGCAATCCATCAGTTGTGGTCGTGCTTGCACACTATAGGAAAAAGCACTAGCCTTTATGCGCTCCCATGGTACTGACCACCAGAGAGGCTGATGCTATTTCCTATAGTGTGCAAGCACGGCCACCACTGATGGATTGCAGGGTGGTCTCTAACCATGGAAACGATCAGTGTACAATGTGATGGAAAAATTTATCCAGCCAGCAAATGAAGTAATCTGGACAATCACATTACATTAGTAAGTGGCTTGTATTGACTTTCTCTCCATGATAAATGTCATTTGCTGAAGTTAGACAACACCATTAATGTACCGTGTTACAGTCTGTTTAGAAAGGATCACCAAAACCGGAGAGGGGGAGGAGTTTGCCTTTATGTAAGTCCTGAATAAAGTCCACACTGCGGAAAGATACAAGGAGGGTAATAACCATTTGGAGTCACTGTGGGTTTAAATACATGTTGAGAAAACCAATAGTAAAATATTACTATTATAGGGGTTTGTTATAAGCCTCCTAACATACCAGAGTCCACAGAAAACCTACTACTAAGGGCTTGTGCACACGACTGTATGTATTTTGTGGTCCGCAAAATACGGAGCCACAAAAAATACGGATGACATCCGTGTGCATTCTGTATTTTGCGGAACGGAACAGCTGGCTCTTCATAGAACAGTACTATCCTTATCCGTAATGCGGACAATAATAGGACATGTTCTATTTTTTTGCGGAACGGAAATAAGGACATACGGAAACGGAATGCACGCAGAGTAACTTTTTTTTTTTGAGTACCCATTGAAGTGAATGGTTCCGCATACGGTCCGCAAAGAAAAACGGTATGGACACGGAAAGAAAATACATTTGTGTACATGAGCCCTAAGGGAAATAGATGAGACGGCAAATCATAATGAAGTCATTATTATGAGGGACTTCAACTACCCAGATACAGACTGGGAAACTGAAAGCTGTGGATGTCATAAAGGAAACAGGTTCTTTGTAATAACTAGACTCCAACTAAAGGGACGGCCATACTGGATTTAGTATTAACCAATAGACCTGACAGAACAACAGATGTGCAGGTTGGGGGACACCTGGGAAATAGTGACCATAAAGTAACAAACTTCTAGTTGTCATTCAAAAGACTGTTTTTCAGAGAGGCGCCAAAATGCTGACCTTCCAAAGCAGTATTTTACCAACTTAGAAATGCTATAAAAATACAACCACAAAATGGGACATTCTTATGCCTCGTTCACATCTCCATCAATGAGATCCGGCAGGCTGTTCTGGCACAGAGCATTGCCGGGTTCTCTACTTCACTGCCGGATCCCCATTGAATGTAATAAGGTCCAGCAGTGATCCAGCTGCTTTCCAGCATAAATGCCAGGTTTTGGCCAGACAAAAAATGCTGCATACAGCGTTGGCGCTGGATCAGGCAGCCAGATCTCCTTGACAGAGATGTGAACGAGGCCTTAATGACCAGTCGCACCACAGAACTAACCAACATATTTAATCACCAAGCACAGTAATATCCACCCAGTGCTTTCTACTTCTCCATATTGCAGCTCATTCTGGATATTAAACCCAGTCTGTGGCTTGGACATCGTTTGAGAAGCAAGTATTATGTGAAAGCTGCCAGTGACATTTTAAAAGGTCATTTTTTTGGATTGGTCTGTTTCTCTTTTGCCCTTATCTACAAAACAGACATGCTCGGCAGGGATTCCAGTAGAGAAGGATTTTCAGAGTTAGTAAAAAAAAGTTAATATTTTGTGGAGTTAAAATGTACCTGTAGAGAGCATGAGTCAACGCTATGCATAGTGTCTCACCTATAAAGCTTGTGCAATAACGATGTGGCTAGGGTACCACACTGCATACTGTAAAGATCTCATTAGCTTTTCATTATGCAGAGTCTCCGTGGTGAAGATTTGAAAGTGTTACAAATATTTGCAATCTACATGGTTACATACATTTCTCTATACTGCATAAAATAGGTGTATAGTATTGCAGCGTCCCACTACCCTCGTGGGTACTGCAAAGTTGTTGTATTATGCTTTTTATGCCTTATATAGCCTGTCTTAGGCCTATTGGACACGACCGTATGGCTTTTTCAGTGTTTTGCGGTCCGTTTTTCACGAATCCGTTGTTCCGTTTTTTGTTTCCGTTGTGTTTCCGTTTCTGTTCCGTTTTTCCGTATGGCATATACAGTATACAGTAATTACATAGATAAAATTGGGCTGGGCATAACATTTTCAATAGATGGTTCCGCAAAAAACGGAACGGAAATGGAAGACATACGGATGCATTTCCGTATGTGTTCCATTTTTTTTGCGGACCCATTGACTTGAATGGAGCAACGGAACGTGATTTGCGGGCAATAATAGGACATGTTCTATGTTAAAACGGAACGGAAAAACGGAAATACGGAAACGGAATGCATACGGAGTACATTCCGTTTTTTTTGCGGAACCATTGAAATGAATGGTTCCGTATACGGACCGTATACGGAACGCAAAAAACGGCCAGTAAACGGGGGAAAAAAACGTCCGTGTGCAGGAGGCCTTAAGCTGCAATACATATTGGTGCATAATCCCTGCTAACAGGTGTATTAGAATGCATTTACACTGAGCTTACCACTAGGGGGGGACAGTACCTCCCATATATATAGTCAAGCTCAGGCCTAGCCAGTTAGGACTAGTTCCAGTGGCAGTTGAGAGATCAGTTGTGGTGTGTGCAGTCTGTTATCTTTATCTGAAGTGCTTTACATACTCAGAGAATACTAAAGAAAGGAGACCTTTGGATTTCCAAGTGAAGGAGTCACCAGCCTGAACCAGGGTCACCAGAACCATTCCTGAAGTCCTTTATCAGTAAGGCTACGATTTCATTACATTTAATATCTAGAGCGGGACATTTACACCTGTCAGCAGAGGACTTGCAGCAGTGTTACCTCTGTACTAAGAGATTGTTTAATACTTTGGATGTACTGTTATCAGAAGTAATTTTCAGTAATGTTCCACCTTGAATTTCATCCTACTTGCCTCAGTCTCAAGTTCCTCAATTAACACTATAGTAAATGCACAAAGTGATTATTCAAAGTGCCGCCTACCACTCCTGTAACGGTCCGGGGAGGCTGGGCTGTATGTAAAGTGTGGCACCGCCCCCTCTGCTATGGAATCACGTTGAAGAGACGCTGCGCACGAGACTTGCGTGTGATGTACTCTCGCTCATCGCAAGATTTGGTGCGGGCAGGAGGAAAAAGGAGGATCGAGACTGTCAGCCAGCCTCCACGGGGAAACAAGCAAGTAGAAGCGCCGATTTTAGTCCTCAGCCTGTAAAGAACCCAGTATCAGCCATAAAGGGACATTGAACAAAAATTTTCCTATGCAATAATCCGGCCTGTACTAATTGATTCTTAAAGGGCCATACACCCGCAACAGTTGCCCATAGCAACCCCATTCAAAAAGTGTACAAAGTCAAATTTAGCCTGCAGCATTTAAATAAACAGTCATTACCATGTCTGTTCAGGAGGAAGCCGCACAGCCTGACCTCAGAGGATCCCCTGCAGCAACCGCAGCTGGCCCCAGTACACCGCCAGCCGCTGCAGCAGCCATCATGATGCCACTAACCATGCCCTACTACTTTGGGGCCCCTTGGTTCCCTCGATACTCTGGGAAAACTCACACCCTAAGAGACTTTAAAGAGAAAATGTGTGCCCTGTTCAGATTGTACCCTGTCTCCACAGAGCAGCAAATGGAAATACTCCTAGCCCAATTAGAGGGAGCCGCACTCTGGGAGGTTAAGTCCTGGCCTAGCTCTGAAAGAAGAAACATAGAAACATAGAAACATAGAATGTGTCGGCAGATAAGAACCATTTGGCCCATCTAGTCTGCCCAATATACTGAATACTATGGATAGCCCCCGGCCCTATCTTATATGAAGGATGGCCTTATGCCTATCCCATGCATGCTTAAACCCCTTCACTGTATTTGCAGCTACCACTTCTGCAGGAAGGCTATTCCATGCATCCACTACTCTCTCAGTAAAGTAATACTTCCTTATATTACTTTTAAACCTTTGCCCCTCTAATTTAAAACTGTGTCCTCTTGTGGTAGTTTTTCTTCTTTTAAATATGCTCTCTTCCTTTACCGAGTTGATTCCCTTTAGGTATTTAAAAGTTTCTATCATATCCCCTCTGTCTCTTCTTTCTTCCAAGCTATACATATTAAGGTCCTTTAACCTTTCCTGGTAAGTTTTATCCTGCAATCCATGTACTAGTTTAGTAGCTCTTCTCTGAACTCTCTCTAGAGTATCTATATCCTTCTGGAGATATGGCCTCCAGTACTGCGCACAATACTCCAAGTGAGGTCTCACCAGTGTTCTGTACAGCGGCATAAGCACTTCACTCTTTCTACTGCTTATACCTCTCCCTATACATCCAAGCATTCTGCTGGCATTTCGTGCTGCTCTATTACATTGTCTTCCCACCTTTAAGTCTTCTGAAATAATTACTCCTAAATCCCTTTCCTCAGATACTGAGGTCAGGACTGTGTCAAATATTCTATATTCTGCCCTTGGGTTTTTACGCCCCAGGTGCATTATCTTGCACTTATCCACATTAAATTTCAGTTTCCAGAGTTCTGACCATTCTTCTAGTTTTCCTAAATCCTTTTCCATTTGGCGTTTCCCTCCAGGAACATCAACCCTGTTACATATCTTTGTGTCATCAGCAAAAAGACAAACCTTACCAGCGAGGCCTTTTGCAATATCACTTATGAAGATATTAAACAAAATCGGTCCCAGTACAGATCCCTGTGGAACCCCACTGGTAACATGACCTTGTTTTGAATGTTCTCCATTGACTACAACCCTCTGTTGTCTGTCACTCAGCCACTGCCTAATCCACTCAACAATATGGGAGTCCATGCTCAATGACTGCAGTTTATTGATAAGTCTTCTATGTGGGACAGTGTCAAAAGCCTTACTAAAATCTAGATATGCGATGTCTACTGCACCTCCACCGTCTATTATTTTATTCACCCAGTCAAAAAAATCTATAAGATTTGTTTGACATGATCTCCCTGAAGTAAACCCATGTTGTTTTTCATCTTGCAATCCATGGGATTTTAGATGTTCCACAATCCTATCCTTTAATAGGGTTTCCATTAATTTGCCTACTATTGATGTCAGACTCACTGGTCTATAGTTGCTCGATTCCTCCCTACTACCTTTCTTGTGAATGGGCACGACATTTGCCAATTTCCAATCTTCCGGGACGACTCCTGTTACTAATGATTGGTTAAATAAATCTGTTAACGGTTTTGCCAGCTCACCACTAAGCTCTTTTAATAATTTTGGGTGTATCTCATCAGGCCCCTGTGACTTATCTGTCTTCACCTTAGACAGCAAACTTAGAACATCTTCCTCTGTAAAGATACATGCATCAAACGATTTAATAGTCATTCTTTCTAGTGGAGGTCCTTCTCCTTTTTCTTTTGTAAAAACTGAACAGAAGTATTCATTAAGGCAGTCGGCTAGCCCTTTATTCTCTTCTACATACCTTCCGTCCTTTGTTTTTAATTTAGTTATTCCTTGTTTTAATTTCCTTTTTTCATTTATATATCTGAAGAATGTCTTATCCCCTTTTTTCATAGACTGAGCTAGTTTTTCTTCTGCCTGCGCTTTAGAAGTTCTTATAACTTGCTTGGCCTCTCTCTGCCTAATCTTGTAGATTTCCTTATCTTCATTGCTCTGGGTTTTTTTATAATTACAAAATGCTAGCTTTTTATTTTTAATGATTTGGGCCACTTCTGCTGAGTACCACATTGGTCTCCTCCTTTTTTTGCTTTTACTGACGAGTCTAATGCAATTTTCTGTTGCCTTCAATAATGCACCTTTTAAGTAGTCCCATTTCTCCTGGACTCCATGTAATCCGTTCCAGTCTGATAAGGACTCATTTATGACTAATTTCATTTTTGAAAAGTCTGTTTTTCTAAAATCTAAAACTTTTGTTTTTGTGTGGTGGGACTCTTTCACAGTTCTTATATTAAACCACACTGACTGGTGATCACTAGATCCCAAGGTTTCGCCTACAATGACATCATATACCGAATCCCCGTTTGTGAATACCAAATCCAAAATTGCCTCCCTCCGGGTTGGCTCCTCAACCACTTGTTGTAGAGATAACCCCAGTAGGGAATTTAGAATATCTGTACTCCTGGTAGAACTTGCTATTTTGGTTTTCCAGTTTATATCTGGAAGATTGAAATCTCCCATAATGATAACTTCTCCTTTCATTGTCATTTTAGCTATTTCTTCAACTAGTAGATCATCTAGTTCTTTAACTTGACCAGGTGGTCTATATATCACACCTACACGCGTTACTGCATGGTTAGCAAACTGCAACGTAACCCAAACTGACTCTATGTTGGCCTCACCAACTTGTATTAGGTTAGATTTAATGCTATCTTTCACATACAGGGCCACTCCTCCTCCTTTCTTGCCTTCTCTGTCTCTTCTGTATAAAGAGTACCCTGGTATGGTTATGTCCCAGTCATTTCTTTCATTAAACCATGTCTCCGTAACAGCCACTAAATCTACATTCTCAGATGCCATTATTGACCCAAGTTCATTGATTTTTTTACCTAAACTGCGAGCATTTGTAGACAGGACTCTGAGCTTATCATTTCTTAACCTCAGTGCTTCTGGCCTGTTCTGGCATTGTTTCGGGGGGCAATTGGACTCTTTTATTTTCACTCTTTTGCCCCCCCTTCCTAGTTTAAATACTCTTTCGCAAATTCTTGGAGTTGTACATTTGTTCCTTTGAGAGAAAGATGCAAACCATCTTTTTTGTACAGTTCCTTTCTATTCCAAGTAGAGCTATCATGAGAAACAAAGCCAAATCCTTGCTCTTGACACCATTTACCAAGCCATATGTTGAACTCCTTTATGCGCCTCTGCCTATCATTCTGAACATTATGCACAGGCAGAACTTCAGAAAATGAAATGGTGGATGCAAAATCCTGTACGTCATTACCAAGTGTGATAAAAGATTTTTTCACCTCTGACACTTCATTGCAAGCCAGGTCATTTGTCCCTAGATGGACAAGAACATCCACGTCCCCTTCCTGCTTTGCTTGCTTAACAATATTAATAATACGTCTTCTATCTCTTCTAGCAGTAGCCCCAGGGAGACATCTCACAAAACCATTTTCTTTAAGCTCCACACTTCTTATGATTGAATCACCCAGCAACAGCTGCATCCTTTGAGACTTCACTTTATCTTTTTTGTTGCATACATTAGACATAGGAGTCGATGGTTTCTCACCCTCTGTGCTTGAGTCCATATCCATGTTGTCCTTACATTCTGAGAGTGCTGCAAATGAATTATGGAGAACCACCGACTGTGGGACATGTCTTCTATCCACCACTCTAAGACTTCCAGAACCTACATTAACCCATATGCCATTTCTGGGGGTCCTCTGTGGCAGTGGCATTGCAGCAGTCCTAGCTGGAGTTTGTTTAACAGATAATTTAAATATTTCAGCTTTCAAAAATGCAATTTCCTGCTGCAGTAAGGAGAACTGTCTACAGATCTGACAGCATCCGAATCTCCAAAGAGTGGAACATGAAATAAATGCACAACAATTCCTGCACTGAACCAAGTCTGCCATTTTAAAGAGGAGAAAAAAATAAAATAAAAAAAAAATAAAAAAATAAATTTGTAACTTTAAATCAAACAAATCTTACCTTTTTTTTTTTTTGTATTGTTTCCACCTTCCAGCCTACCTCCTGACTATCTCCTGCAATATCTCTTTACTAGTACTTAATGTAGTACTTTCAGCTAATGAATTAGGCCAGCTAATGAGTCTGTCTCTATATATACACACACTCCTTCCCAAACTCCTCCCCCAGCAACAAATGTAACACCTTAGTGAGCTAGGCTCATTAGCAAACGCACAATAGCAAACAGCTGACCGAATTCCTTACCTCTTCTCAATCAATGATCAGCAAAAACAACACAGATGAGCCAGTTGGAGACTCTAAGCCAATCTCTTGCAGTGTCTCTTGAATCTCTTCAGTCTGCTGCAATATCTCTTTACTAGTACTTAATGTAGTACTTGAAGCTAGTACTTTCAGCTAATGAATTAGGCCAGCTAATGAGTCTGTCTCTATATATACACACACTCCTTCCCAAACTCCTCCCCCAGCAACAAATGTAACACCTTAGTGAGCTAGGCTCATTAGCAAACGCACAATAGCAAACAGCTGACCGAATTCCTTACCTCTTCTCAATCAATGATCAGCAAAAACAACACAGATGAGCCAGTTGGAGACTCTAAGCCAATCTCTTGCAGTGTCTCTTGAATCTCTTCAGTCTGCTGCAATATCTCTTTACTAGTACTTAATGTAGTACTTGAAGCTAGTACTTTCAGCTAATGAATTAGGCCAGCTAATGAGTCTGTCTCTATATATACACACACTCCTTCCCAAACTCCTCCCCCAGCAACAAATGTAACACCTTAGTGAGCTAGGCTCATTAGCAAACGCACAATAGCAAACAGCTGACCGAATTCCTTACCTCTTCTCAATCAATGATCAGCAAAAACAACACAGATGAGCCAGTTGGAGACTCTAAGCCAATCTCTTGCAGTGTCTCTTGAATCTCTTCAGTCTGCTGCAATATCTCTTTACTAGTACTTAATGTAGTACTTGAAGCTAGTACTTTCAGCTAATGAATTAGGCCAGCTAATGAGTCTGTCTCTATATATACACACACTCCTTCCCAAACTCCTCCCCCAGCAACAAATGTAACACCTTAGTGAGCTAGGCTCATTAGCAAACGCACAATAGCAAACAGCTGACCGAATTCCTTACCTCTTCTCAATCAATGATCAGCAAAAACAACACAGATGAGCCAGTTGGAGACTCTAAGCCAATCTCTTGCAGTGTCTCTTGAATCTCTTCAGTCTGCTGCAATATCTCTTTACTAGTACTTAATGTAGTACTTGAAGCTAGTACTTTCAGCTAATGAATTAGGCCAGCTAATGAGTCTGTCTCTATATATACACACACTCCTTCCCAAACTCCTCCCCCAGCAACAAATGTAACACCTTAGTGAGCTAGGCTCATTAGCAAACGCACAATAGCAAACAGCTGACCGAATTCCTTACCTCTTCTCAATCAATGATCAGCAAAAACAACACAGATGAGCCAGTTGGAGACTCTAAGCCAATCTCTTGCAGTGTCTCTTGAATCTCTTCAGTCTGCTGCAATATCTCTTTACTAGTACTTAATGTAGTACTTGAAGCTAGTACTTTCAGCTAATGAATTAGGCCAGCTAATGAGTCTGTCTCTATATATACACACACTCCTTCCCAAACTCCTCCCCCAGCAACAAATGTAACACCTTAGTGAGCTAGGCTCATTAGCAAACGCACAATAGCAAACAGCTGACCGAATTCCTTACCTCTTCTCAATCAATGATCAGCAAAAACAACACAGATGAGCCAGTTGGAGACTCTAAGCCAATCTCTTGCAGTGTCTCTTGAATCTCTTCAGTCTGCTGCAATATCTCTTTACTAGTACTTAATGTAGTACTTGAAGCTAGTACTTTCAGCTAATGACCCTGGGACAGATCTTTGAGAGACTCTACACCACCTTTGAACCCAAGACCGTGTCAAAAGTCAAAATGAGGTTCTTCAGCACAAAACAACAAACCGGTGAGTCACTCAGAGACTTTGCATTGTCATTACAAGAAGCCCTTATAGCTGTGGTTCAGGTAGACCTCCGTGAGGCAGAGAACCAAGACAAAACTTTAAAGGAACAATTCATTGAAGGTGTTAGTACTGACAACCTAAAAAGCCAGTTTTGAATGTTAGCTGCACAACACCCAAGTGTCACATTCCTAGACTTTAAAGAGCTAGCCATTAGCATTCTGGGAAAGAGTCCGCAGCCAGAGCCTACTAAAATTGCAGAAACTCCTTTCCACATGCCTGCTACCCCTTCAAAGTGTTGCCCGGTAGCCAGTCAGGCAGCTCAAACTCCAGTCCCTGATGCCATAGCAGCCTTGACAGAACAGGTTAACTTTTTGACAAAAAGCCTGGAGAAGGTGTGTCAGAAATTAGAACAGTGGGAGAAGCCTTTATTATTGGAGGATGAGAGACCTGTACGAAAATAACTTTTTTCCCTCCTGACTACAAAGATATATATCCCAGAAGTCCTGGCGGGCGCCCAAATGACCACTCCAATGCCTGCAGACGACCTATTTGCACCTACTGTCATAAGATAGGACATACAGAAACAATGTGCTGGCGGTTAAAAGAGAAACCCTCGAGGCTGAGGACCGCCCCTCGAGAGGTAAACCAATAGGTCCACAAGATCCCAACTGGATGCCCAGATATGTAGGATCCTGTCCAGAAGTAGCAATCCGAATTAACAGAATTCCCTTTGTAGCCCTACTGGACAGGTCACTACCATCCTACGGCCTGCATTTGATAAATACTGTGACCAGAGCCAACTTAAGCAACCACCAGAATCCTGGTTGGATCTTACAGCCAGCAACGGGAAACCCATGCCAATACATGGTTATTGGGAGCCAACTCTGCAAGTAGGAGAAACCACTCTACCTAGACAAGGTGTTATTATTGTACAAGACAGAGACAAAGGTGGCTCTGCAGTGATCCTGGGAATGAATGTCCTTAGAAATTGTTACACCGAAATGCTTGAGGCATTACGCCAATCTATGCCTACTGCTTCAAACCATCCGTGTGCTAAGCGCATAACAGAAATTCGCCAATGAGAAAGGAGAAATCTGCTGTGTCCTCATTTGAGGTAACCAGTCTGTGATCCTTAAACCAAATACAGAGACACTCATATGGTGCCGTGCTGCCCTGGGAATTCAAGGTCAAGACTACCAAGCCATGGTAGAGTCCTTAACGCTAGATGACCATCCTCTAGTCAGAGCTACAAGGAGCTTAGTGACTGTTTCCCAAGGAAAAGTGCCTGTCCATCTCATAATCCTGAATGATCACCATGTTACCCTCACTAAACATTAACCTGTTGCTCAGTTATTGCAAGTCTCTTTCCAGGATGTTATCAGCATGCCTACAACTAAAAGTGAACAATCTGCGCAGAGCTACAGTACTGCAGAACATACTCCATCTGTATCATGGTGGGAAGAACTTAACGTGGGAGACAACTCTACGCCCAAAAACCAAATAGAAGGAGTTTTGAACATCGTGAAGGAACATCATCATCAAGCCTTCAGTAAGCACTCTACAGATTATGGGGAAGTCCGTGGGATGAAACACACTATCCCTACCGGTTCTCACCCCCCCCCCCCCCAATAATAGAAAGGTACCGGCCTATACCACCCACAATGTACCAATCTGTGAAACAAATGATCCGAGAGATGAATGATTCCAATATTATCCAAGACAGCCATAGTCCATTGGCTGCACCCTTAGTTCTTGTCCGGAAAAAGGGTGGCAACATCAGATTCTGTGTGGATTACAGACCATGGTCCCCCTTGATACTTTGATATACTTTGCTAAGCAATTATTAGGTCTTTACTTAACACCTCTAGGAGTCATATAGGGGACTGAGATCATTGCTATACCGCATGATATTACTTATGGATCTATAAAGATACGTCAAATAGTTAATATATGTAATGTATATGACCTGTGATATCAACTTTGTATACTACTATATATGGCCAAATGGTCATTGTTTGTTTTGAAAAACTCTGAAAATAAAGAATTTACAAAAAAAAAAAAAATTAACCAAATCACCCACAAGGATGCCTATCCCTTACCCAAGATTGAAGAATCCCTGACAGCACTGGGATCATCTGCCTATTTCTCTACTCTTGATCTGAGCAGTGGATACTGGCAAGTACCCATGGCTCCTGAAGACCAAGAGAAAACAGCTTTTACCACCCCCATGGGCCTATTCAAGTTTAATTCCATGCCCTTTGGACTTTGTAATGCACCAGAAACATTTCAACGACTAATGGAATGCTGTTTAGGCCATAGAAATTTTGAGACTGTCCTACTCTACCTGGTCATTATTTATTCCAAATCCTACGAAGACCAGTAGAAACACTTTGCAGAAGTCTTCCAAGTCCTCATTAAACATGGACTTAAGATCAAACCATCTAAGTGCTACCTTCTGAAGCCAGAAGTCAAGTACCTGGGACATGTTGTCAGTGGAGAAGGTGTAAAACCAGATCCAGAAATGTTAGCTGCAGTCCGGAATTGGCCTACTCCTACCACAGTAAAAGAGGTGAGAAGTTTCCTTAGTTTTGCAGGGTACTACAGACGCTTTATCCCTCACTTCGCCCAGATTGCTGAGCCAATTCAGGAACTCCTAAGAGGACACCCAAAGAAGTACCAGAAGACACAGATACCTGTGGAGTGGAATGAAGACAGGGAAATTGCCTTCCAGCTCCTGAAAAAGAAGCTGACCGAACCACCTGTTTTGGGATATCCAGATTACCAACAGCCCTTCCATCTCTACACTGATGCCAGCCAGAAAGGCATGGGAGCTGTCCTGTCTCAAGTGCAAGAAGGTAAAGAGAGAGTAATTGCTTATGCTAGCAGATCCCTGAAAGGAGCTGAAAGGAATGACCGGTACTACAGCTCTTTCAAGTTAGAGCACTTGTGTGGGCTGTTACCGAAAAATTTACTACCTTGCAGCAACTCCCTTCATAGCTTTGAACGATAACAACCCACTGGCACATCTCAATACAGCGAAGCTAGGTGCCTTAGAACAAAGATGGGCCTCACGCCTTGCTAACTACAACTTCGCTGTAAAATACAGAATGGGCAAATCCTATGAGAAAGCAGATGCCTTATCTCGCCTGCCTACCAAGGAAGATCCTACTGCACACGTAGATGTCTGGGAAGAAGTGGAGATGCCTAATTTCTACAAAAACTTCGCCCAACAAAGAATCCTCTCCATCAAAAACAAAAGAGGTCTAAATCCCCATCTACAGAACAATCCAGAATCTCAAATTGAAAAGGAGAGACGGATCAAACTTCAGTCAGAAAGTAGAGTAATCAGAGAACTACATGACTTCCTCCCCAGTGGAAGAACACCTGAGAGAATCCGCAGAAGAAATGCAGACCCAGAACTGTTGAAGCTGTGGAGACACTGGAAACAACTTTCTGCAGAAGGACCTACTATTGAGAAGAAGCCTGGATCCAGTTTCCTATGACAGGGTATACCAAATCCTAATACCCCGCCGGGATGCAAGCATCATTCTCGAGATATACCATGACAAATCAGGACACTTTGGCGTGCAGAAGACAGAATCTACCGTCCGTAGACGAAACATTGAGAAGTGGTGTTGAGAGTGTTCCGCCTGTGCTATTGGACGAGGTTAAAAGTATGACCAAAAAGCACCTTTACATTCTATTGTAAGCCAAAAACCATTGGAGATCATTGCAATTGACCATGTGAAGCTGGAACCAAGTCGCTCAGGCTACACATACGCTATGACCATCATTGACCACTACACCAAATTCGTTGTAGCCGTACCTGTTAAGAACTTGACAGCTAAAACAACTGCAGATGCTTTCTGGAAACATTTCCTGTTACCATACGGTTGTCCAGAGAAAATTCTTACAGATCAAGGATCTGCCTTTGAGTCGCAACTCTTCAAAGAACTGTGTTCACTTCACAATTGCCAGAAAATCAGAATGACAGCTTACCATCCCCAAGGTAATGGACTTTATGAAAAAATGAACCAAACCCTAATAGAAATGCTTAGAGCTGTGCCACCTGCTACCAGAAATGATTGGCCTACTCTTCTACCTCAATTGATGTATACCTATAATAATACCATTCACTGTTCCACGGGGTATACACCTTACAAGTGCCTGATGCCATCAATCCATTGCCAAAAACTGATTGGGTGAGTGAGCACCAAAGACGTCTAGCTGATGCACAAGAAATTGTTCACCATCGCATGGAACATGCTCACAAACAGTAGAAAAAATATTATGACCAATCTGACAAAGCAGAGCCTCTTAAAATTGGTGATTATGTATGGCTAAAGAACAATCATCGCACTAGCAAGTTGGACAGTAAGTGGGAAAGAGTTCCCTACATCATTTCAGCTATCCCAAATCCAGCAACTGACACCTATGAGATCACCAGAGAAACAAATCACCTCAAATAGTTCATCGCAATCGCTTGAAACTGTGTAACAAGGAGAAAGATACTCCAGGAGGAATCCTTCCAGATGAGATTGTTACAGAGGAACATCAACCTCCAATTCAAGTGTCTGAACTACCAGTTAAGCCTGTAGAGCCTATGCAAACTGTTGCAAAACTAATAACTGAAACAGATCCTCTAAAATGGTTCCTTCCAGTCGGATTACCAAGGGACAACCACCTGCTCGTTATAGGGACTATTTAATTTAGAATCAGTGGAGAAACCTTCCAGATACCCCAGTTTAATGTGGATTACAATTTTGCACCTTTAGCCCTCAGCCAAATTTCAGTCCAGAGCTGAAGTGCTTTACATACTCAGAGAATACTAAAGAAAGGAGACTCCCAAAGGGTTATGGCCACATCCTACTAGTGCCTTAGGGCCTTTGGATATTGAAAACTTTGATTTGGCCGATTCGCAGAATTTTACCCAAAAATTTGCTTTGTGAGGAATTACTTTGTCACAAAGCGCATTTTTTTTAAGTAGCGGGTGCAATGACAGGGAGCTGCGATAGTGCCGCCCCCATCATTGTACCCCTCAAATGCCGTGTTCATACATGATCGCGGCATCTGAGTTTAAAAACAGCGTAAAATTAACCAAAAAATTCAAACTAACCTCCTCCATTTGCTCACGACGGGCTGGCCGCCGCCATCTTGCTTGAAGAGCGAGATGATGCCATCACGCCGGCCGGCGTAGTGACGTCATACGCCACCACGCATGGGATTTCGGATGAGATCTTTAATCAAGATGGTGGCTGGCAGCCCATCACGAGCAAATGGAGGCGGCTAGTTTGAATTTTTTTGTTTTTTACACTATTTCAGGTTAAATCAATTCGCTACCATGAAGTACTAGGAAATTCAGCTTCGAGGCGAAACAAATTTATCCAGAAATTTGGATCGAATTACACTTTGTGGGATTCGATTTGCTCATCTCAAATGCTGAACAAATAGCAAAATGTTACTTAATTAATATAGGACAAATGTAGTATTGTAACTCTTAAAGCTGGGATCCGTTTTGGATTAAAGGGTGTACCAGGATTTTAATATTGATGGCCTATACTCAAGACCATCTAGGCCATCTATATCTGAGCTATGGGGGTCCCACACCTCCAACGATCAGGTGTTTTAAAGTAGATCTGGTCCCGATAGTCAGCATTGAAAGTGTGGGGTGGTATTATGAATTGTGCAGTGGATGAAGGTTGCAACTGCAGCACAACTCTCATTCACTTCAGTGTAAGCAGTGCTGCAGTTACCAGCTCTGTCCACTATACAATGGACAAAGTTGTGTAGTTCCAGCGCCAGAGCTATGTGTTATCAGCTAATTGGCAGGGGAGCAGGTTGTCAGATCCCCACTGATCTGATATTGATGGCCAATCCTGAGGACAGAACATCAATATTAAATTCCCCAAATACTCCTTTAAGTGCCAAGGTTTTTTTTTTTTAATCTTCACATGCACACAAACGCATTATTTTTGCGACCTCCTTAACCATTCACTTCATTGGGGCCGAAAAAAAACTTAAATGACTCTGCATCCCCATTGCCGTTCTGTAAAAAATAGAACATGTTTTATTATTGTCTGCATTACGGACAAGGATAGGATTGGTCTATTAGGGGCTGGCAAAATTTGGAATGCATAAATCTGTTATATGTGTTTTGCTGATCCGCAAAACACCCAACGGTTGTGTGAATGAGCACTAATTGTGAGACAAAACTAGTAGTGAAGACTACTCAGAGATCAGGTGTAATGATTTGATTTGCACCTATTCTGTGTTTTTGACCCCCTCCTGGTTCTGGGTCACAATAACTGATAGAAACAACTGACCAAATAACTTAAGTGAAAACTGAGCCTCAAGGCTCATGCACACGAACATGTTCTGGCCGTGTCCGTATTGCGACCCACAAACAGCGGGTCCGCAATATATGGGTACCGGACTTGTGCTCACTGTCCCATCGATGCCCTAGAGTGTGCAGTGGCCTATTTCCAGCATCTGGGGTATCACTTGCCCCTTAGGAGGTGTCTGCGAAATATGTCCCTCTTATAGAGCAAGTAGTCGTGACGCCAGTTGCAGTTAAGCAACGAGGACATGGAGTCCCATTTGTAGATGATAGTGTTGGTACCCAGATGCAGGATTGCCAGAGTGGTGTAGAGTGACCTACAATCTCTCTGAAGGTGTTGTATGCACGTGTTGTGGTGCTCCTACCTGGATATCCTTGGATCCCCAACGTTGTGTAGTCCGAAGCAAGTGCAAAAGGGGGTTGCTGAACTTAGGTGATAAATAAGTAGAATAAATGAAGTCTAGACTTTGTATTAACATTGAACACAGCTTTACTTGGCATAAACGGTAATCCAAACAGTTTCCAAACAGTATTTTGGTCATCAGCAGGTATTGGATTAACTCTGGCAGGCAAACACTTCTGCAACAATCTCAGTTCTGCTATGCGGTAGCTTTCTCAGCTCTTCTATATCTGTAGCTGGAGTAAATTGGAACTTTTCTCTTCTGCTGGAACTTAGCTTAGTGGTCTGTAGTCTCTTACTTTATTTTTAAAGGGAACCTGTCACCGGGATTTTGTGTATATAGCTGAGGACATGGGTTGCTAGATGGCCGCTAGTAGGTTGTGTGTTGGCTAGCAGAGCACTGTCTGCTCTGCTAGGCCCACAGGCCCTGCCTCTGAAGTCTACATGGTCGCTTGTCCCCTCCTGGGCTTGCATTGCCTATACCCAAGCTAAGTATGCTTAATGCCAGGAAGAAATTCCTAGAATTAAAGGGAACCTGTCATCAGGATTTTGGGTATAGAGCTGAGGACATGGGTTGCTAGATCGCCGCTAGCACATCCGCAATACCCAGTCCCCATAGCTCTCTGTGCTTTTATTGTGTAAAAAAAACGATTTGATACATATTAAAATTAACATAAAAGAGTCATATCTTACTTGTGTGACCAGAGAAGAGTCATATTTTCAAGCTCTGACTCATCTCAGGTTAATTTGTATATGTATCAAATCGGTTTTTATACACAATAAAAGCACACAGAGCTATGGGGACTGGATATTGCGGATGTGCTAGCGGCGATCTAGCAACCCATGTCCTCAGCTCTATACCCAAAATCCCGATGACAGGTTCCCTTTAATTCTAGGAATTTCTTCCTGGCATTAAGCATACTTAGCTTGGGTATAGGCAATGCAAGCCCAGGAGGGGACAAGCGACCATGTAGACTTTAGAGGCTGGGCCTTTGGGCCTAGCAGAGCAGACAGTGCTCTGCTAGCCAACACACAACCTTTCCCCAGGAGGGGATAGGCTAGACTGCTCACTAACCAACTAGCTCCTCCCTCTCTAGAGAGGGCTGGAATGGAACAAAGAGGTTCTTCTCCAGGGAAACTAACACACTGCCAATGTTGCTGCCGCCTGCTGGTGAACCAGGCACATTTCACTTGAACATTGTTTTATAAGGAATAAATATGCACATTATTCAGGGGTGACACGAAATATATTCTGGTGAAGTTAGCATATTGGAGACAGTAGCAAGGTGCCAAAGAGTGGAAATGACACTCTGGGTCATTACAGGTGCTTTACCATTAAATGGTTTGATCACTAGTATAATACACTGCAATACATATGTATTGTAGTGTATTAAGCCTGTTCAGAAATGCAGACAGGCTGCCTCAGACAGAGAGTAATAGGATTACTAAGATGGCAGCCATTAGGCCATTTTCAGGTCCCATGGCTGCCACAGCCAACATTGCTGCCCAGAGATCAAGGGGCCACATGCCTGGTCAGTTACCCTGCCCATAGATGCCACAGTTGCTATGAATCGCTGCATCTAAGGGAATAAACAGCCAGGATCAGAGCTCACTTAGATCTCAGCTATTGTAACAGGAACCTGGCTGTTATACCTGGCTCCTGCTATAGATAGCAAAGGTGAAGCTGTTGTGCCTGTGCCATGTCCATGTTGCGTACATTTGAATCAAGGGGTAGAAGATGCATAGGTTACTGTAGCTTAGTCGATACTGTTTCATTACTGAGCTTAATTGGGCAGATTTATTAATGAGTTTATGCCACATTTATGTCATTAAAAAAAACACATAAATTATCTGTGCTATAATTTAAGACTTTTCACACTTGTCACTACATTTCAAAAGTAAGGAGAAAAGTGGGTTGGGCTTAGTAGGAGTGGCGGGGCAAATCCAGCCAACAGGGTTCTGGAAGGTTCGAATAAAGTAATGTGTTTCTGATACAGTGTGCATTAAAATGTATACACTAATATAACTATAACTGCTGAGACACTGCTTCTCACTGCCTTTTATCTTCCCTGCATTTCAGTCTGCCTCTCATCTCCCTGCATTTCCGATTGCCTATTATCCTCCTGTATGTGCTGGCAGCAGCTTATCTCCCCTAAGAAAAAAAGGATCAGGTAAATATATTCATTTTGCCAGATTATTTTATCTGGAGAATGTGAGGAGCTCCCCATACACATTAAACTGCCAGCTGAACCTGCCACTTTCTGGCCATGCTCATCAGTGAGCAGGAAAAAAGGAAAGATATTGATATATTAATATATATTTAATCTATAATAACTGTATTGCCCCACTACTATATGAGAGAACAGTGAGGACAGAGGCCTGCCAGCTCCCTTTCTTCATAGTCAGTGCAGCATTGCCCTGTTAGGAAGATGGATGTCCCTTAACAGCGGATCTTAAAAAGAGCCCTGCTAAAGGATATTTCAGCCCTAGTTTTCTAGTATAAATAAAGTTTTTTCCTAAATTAACTATATTAGAAAAATGTTCCCTATCCTTATCCTTACACATTAGCAAAAAAATAAAATAAAATATGACAGTAAAACTTTAATTTTATTAGAAAAAAATAACTGTTTGAAAAAGGTCAAAGATTACATTGTAGAACACCTCTGAAAAAATGTGTCAAAAAATCGCAATTATATATCAGACAGGAGGCTCATATCTTATGCATTAATCCTTCTTTATTAAAGCTCACAGCAGAAAGTACTGTTCAATTTTTTTGTAAATAAACAGAAAAGAAAAGAAAACTGTAGGGACTACACTTCCCAGCAGCCCTAGGTCGAAGCCACTCCCATCTTGGACTCTATAAAAGGGGCTGCCCTCACTCATCTCTTCCTCTTTCTTTCTGCTCACGGGACAGATAAGTACTACCTTTCTTTTACACTATGGTTTACACTGTACTCTAGTAGACATCGCTCTACTACCTACTAGGCTGTCACCGGCGACCGCTCAACCCCCCCCCCCCCCTCCCCCTTACAGCGTCCTAACCTTCATTGGTACTCGGACTGTGCGGACGTTTTCTTCCCTCCGGGGTGCCGTTTCTGTTCCCTCATGGAGCCCGCTTCTCGCGAGATGACGCCATCTTGCTAAGCGTCATCTCGCTCGGGCAGTCGACTACTCACTGGGCGCGGCTTCTTCTTCTTCACAGGAGCCGCGCCTACTACGTGCACGCGCGCTCCCGTTCCCTTCGCGCTCTTTCTCTGACAGATGGACACGCAGCCCAATCACGGCTAAGCAGGGCTCGGAGGGGCGGACCTCCGGACCGACCCTCTCAGCCTACAGCCAATGGATAATCCAGCTCACTAGCTTCACCTCCCACCGCAAGTCAGTCAACGCCAGTGGTCAGAGGTAGGAGCCTGATTAGATAGCTAGTGAGCTGCTTACCTTTTCAGTTAGTCAGTTAGTTATCACTAGGAATTTCCAACTCTCACCTGACAGTGCCCATAAGAACATTAGTATCTCTGTATCACTATGGCAGAAGGGGGCCCCATTATTACCCAAGATGATGAGATGATTCTGGGCTCAGCTCAACTTCTGAGCCCTGTCCAATTGCAGGACATTATAAATAAATCTGTGCAAGCGGCACTGGCTGCAGCTAGCGCAAAAACCGATACACAACAGGCCACAATCCCTGCCCCGTTACCGCCGCCACAAGACGGTGAGCCGCGCATGAAAGGCGGCAAATCCTTGCATAAGAGAAAACATGCATTGCTGGCACATGACTCCCCGGCAGGGGAAGCAAACAATATGCATAGAGCAGCTCCCCTCACGGACTGCCACCCCAAGCATCCTGCAGACTCTTTTCAACCCCTGGGCCTCAGGGAGTCAACTAAGAGGCACGGCTCCGCTAAACGAGCCAAACCAGACTCTTACGTTTTAGAGTCAGACGATAATTCATCCGACGAGTCGGACGGCTCCGGAGTCTCCGAGTCTGAATATGACGAAGAAGAGGATGCTGGGGCATTGGCGATCCTACACGACGCCACCCCTGATAACCAGGGCAAAGAAATAACTGATGCTCTGGGAGAACCTCTGTTCAACCCAGATGCCATCTCCCACCCCCGTTCTGGAGAGTGGTCCCCGTTACCCCACGTGTCCCAGTATGTAGAGTTCTGGGCACGTAGGTCCCTTGAGCGGTCAAACCGTAACAAATTACGGGCGGAATGCCCTCGACCGCATATCCCAAGGAAGGTGGTCATGACACCTGACATTGACCCCATTCTTTCCAAATATCTAATTAAGACGGGAAAATTCCCCAAAAAGGGGATAGACCGATCGTTTAGGTCCATACAGGATCGGATTCTCGACCTGTTTGGACCACTAACTAAGATCCTCAATTTGTCAGAACAGGCTGTGACAAACGACCAGACGGTCGACTTAACCCAACTACGTGGGTGGGCCCAAAGGGCCATCTGCTTGGTGGGCAGCGCCAACACCGCCTGCTCCATCGAACGCAGACGTTCCATCCTTATGCGGCTTGACCCGCAATTAGCACATTTAGCCGAAACAGAGCCAGGCCCCACGGCCGAGGGGATGCTGTTTGGGGAGTCCCTAGTCAAGGACATAAACAAGTTTGTGGGGCTTTTCAACAGCCTCGACAAGGCGCAGACATCTCTTAAGAGAACCGGAAATTCTAGAGTTTTTCCCCGGGCCGGTAGAAGTAGGGGTCGTTCTACCGGCCGCAATAACAACGGCAAACCGTTCCACAGACCGGCCCAATCACAATATGCTCAGGCTCCCCCTCCATATACCACAACGGCGCAACCAGCACCTTTTTTCCCACCCCGTGGTAGACCGTGGAGAGGACGCGGCCACAGAGGATACCCCCGCTCTCGCCCATACTCCGGTGAGTACCGCAGACATTCCACTACCTCACATACCTGTTGGGGGCCGTCTGATGTTTTTTATCCACGCTTGGTCTGCGATTACGGCAGATACATGGATATTGAACACAGTTGCAGGGTTCCACATAGAGCTTATGTCACCACCAAACCTAGGTATCCTACCTACCCCGATTCGATTTGCGGAAGAAAACGTTGTTCTGATAGACAACGAACTCCGGGAATTGATATCCAAACGGGCAGTGATCGAAGTCGACCCTTTCTCCCCAGGATTTATCAGCAACCTCTTCTTAGTCAAGAAGAAGGGAGGGGGCTACCGCCCCGTCATAAATCTGCGGGATTTAAACCAACATGTCGCTTATCGACATTTCAAGATGGAGGGGATTCATTGCCTCCGGGACCTCCTCCAGCCGGGGGACTGGCTGGTAAAGGTGGATCTGAAAGACGCATACCTCACCGTCCCCATGCATCAGGACTCCCAACACCTACTCCGTTTCAGATGGTGGGGGCGCACTTGGCAATTTTCATGCCTACCGTTCGGCCTATCATCCGCCCCATGGTGTTTCACAAAAATCCTGAAACCAGTAGTGGCATCACTGAGGAGCAGGGGCGTACGGCTGATTATTTACTTAGACGATATTCTCGTCATAGCAGGCTCCAAAACTCTAGCTTATCGTCACATGGATTGGACGATCAATCTATTACAGAGTCTAGGCTTCTTGATCAATCAAGAAAAATCAGTTCTTATTCCAGCGCAAGAGATGGAATTCCTAGGCTTCCTGGTAGACACCAACCAGGCTGTTCTCCGCCTACCCAGCGCAAAGTTGGCTTTGATCCGCAAAGAGATCAGAGCGATACTACGCAAGGGTCACTTATCGTTACGCATCCTGGCACGTCTGGTAGGCCTGCTGGCGGCCTCCATTCAAGCCATCTTTCCGGCCCCTCTCCATTACAGAGCCCTCCAGAGACTGAAGATCCTCCATCTGCGGCAGGGTCTCCGATACGCGGACGTGATACTGCTCTCTACAGAGGCCAAGGTCGAACTGCAATGGTGGCTTCGACACGCCGTCGAATGGAATGGCAAAACGATTTTCAACTCCCGTCCGGACATCATCATAGAATCGGACGCGAGTCGCCGAGGCTGGGGAGCTCGCTTGGGAGAGACCTCGACGGGAGGGACCTGGTCCAGGGACGAAACCCTTTTACATATCAACGCGCTGGAACTTTCAGCGGCCTTATTTGCTGTACAGAGTTTTCTGACGGAAAGGTCCAATTGTTGCGTCTTATTACGCATGGACAATATTGCAGCGGTACAATACATCAACCGCTTGGGAGGCACCAGATCCAAAATTCTAGCAGATATTGCCTCAGAGATATGGCACTTCTGTCTGTCTCGCAACATCACCCTCATGGCGGAGTACATTCCGGGCACTTCCAACTCTGTAGCAGACTGGAATTCCCGATACCTCATCGACTCCAGCGATTGGCGCTTGAACCGCACAATATTCGTCAGGCTGAACTTACTTTGGGGTCCCCTGGGCATAGATCTGTTCGCTTCTCGCCTCAATCACCAACTACCCCGATTCTTCAGTTGGAGACCGGACCCAGGGTCAGCAGCGGTGGATGCTTTCCGACACTCCTGGACCGGGGAGACGCATTACGCGTTTCCCCCATTCTCCATGATCCCCAAGGTACTGCTGCAGATTGCGAACCAGAGGGCGACAGTCGTTTTGATCACCCCATGGTGGCCAGCGCAACCATGGTTCCCTCTCCTGCTGGAACTAGCCTTGGATATCCCCAGGCTTCTGCCTCCGCTTCCACACATTCTCTCCCATCCGACCAAAGGCCTACATCCTCTGGTGGAGGAGGGCACTCTGATCCTCCTGGCGTGGTTGGTTTCGGGGTGCCAAGAGCACACGATGACCTTTCAAACTTGGCTAGAGATCTCCTCGCCCTGGCCTGGGCCCCCGGGACTCGATCGGCTTATCGATCAGCCTGGAGGCTCTGGGTACGTTGGTGTGATCAACGGCAGGTTGATCCCATACATGCCCCTGTGACGGTCATGGTGAACTACTTGGCGGATTCTTTCGGATCCGGCAAATCGTATAGCTCTCTAAATATCTACAGGTCAGCCATATCAGCTTACCACTACCCGGTAGATTCTCTCCCAATCGGCAGACATCCGTTGGTTTGTAGACTCTTACGAGGCATTAGATTCAAACGACCCCCTCGCCCTAAGTACCAATCTACCTGGGATGTCTCCAAGGTTTTAGACATGTTCTCAACCTGGGAGGACAATGATACCTTACCCCTCAAATTATTGTCGTTTAAGCTAACAGTCCTCCTATGCCTAATATCCATCAAACGCGTCTCAGACGTTAGGGCATTGGACATTTCCAGACGCCAGTTCTCACCGCAGGGCGTGAAATTCACGGTGGTCCGTAGAACCAAGACGGGCCTACAGTCAGTGTTTTATCCCTATTTCCCTGCACACCCACGGCTCTGCGTGGTTAGATGCCTACAGACCTACGAGACTCGCACTAAGGAGCTACGACCACAAGGGCTGTCTCAACTTCTGATATCCTACATAAGACCACATCACCCGGTCACCCCCGCCACTCTGGCGCGGTGGGTTAGATCAGCCATGGCAATGGCGGGAATAGACATTACCCTGTTTGGGGCACACTCCTCCAGAGGTGCCATGGCTACTAAGGTGGTCATGACAGGGGGCTCTCTCACAGACCTTTTAATGGCGGCCGACTGGTCTTCCGAGACAGTCTTTCGCCTCTTCTATTTCAGACCGGAGGACCATGTATCCATGTCAGTCTTAGGATGATTACATTTATTTATTACTATAACCTTGTTAAGGTACTAATGTGTTAAGCTTTGAACTTGCATAAGATATGAGCCTCCTGTCTGATATATAATTTGAGATTTTCCTAGCTTGTGACGGAAAATATTGATTATATGAAGACAGGAGGCGAGTATCTTCCCTCCCTACCCAACCCTGTTCACGATTCTACATTTTATTTCAGGTTATTGAACAGGTCACGACAGCGGCATGAAGACGACCTGTTGATCGAATGATGCTCAACCTTCCGGACGACCAAATGGTCGAATTGGTTCTGTTGGTTGGTCCCCGTTGGGACCAGTTGCTGTCGACACAGCCATTTTCCGATACGGAGATGTTAGGCCGGCTGGCCGAAGAAGTTTATCAGATAACGACGAAGTTCAGAGATAGACTTGGTTTCGATATCTGGGACTTACACGAAGAAAGAGGAAGAGATGAGTGAGGGCAGCCCCTTTTATAGAGTCCAAGATGGGAGTGGCTTCGACCTAGGGCTGCTGGGAAGTGTAGTCCCTACAGTTTTCTTTTCTTTTCTGTTTATTTACAAAAAAAATGAACAGTACTTTCTGCTGTGAGCTTTAATAAAGAAGGATTAATGCATAAGATACTCGCCTCCTGTCTTCATATAATCAATATTTTCCGTCACAAGCTTGGAAAATCTCAAATTGCGCCACAAAATCCTACACATGTGGACAAAAAATACGCCACAACCAGAGTGTTGTAGTTTTAAGCCCCTTGGTACACCACAAAAGGACGGACAAATAGGTGCACATTGTTAAATGTGTCCTCCAAAACGGCGTGCCTAAGTTCACCTAAAGAATTTTTCATAAAATCAGAAAATGGTGCAGGAGTTGCAAAACACAACAAAACAGGCACAACAATGTTAATAAATTGTGCAGACACAAAAAAACTAGTTTATCATGGAGTGAATACAATAAAATAGTGGCGCAGACACTTCAGTAAATGTGCCACATTGAACTTATGTGCAAAACAATCAGTTTTTCCTGAACAGATCCTGACACAATCCGTATAGCTCATGTGAAAGAGGCCTGAAGCCATGCCACTTTCCCACAAATCCGCACCTTTTTCAGTGACGCCACACCCTTTTTGGACCATGGTGTGGTGCACTCACTTATTAGTAAATGCAGATCAATGGGGCACATTTATCATGCTACTGCAATTTTACACCTACGGTATTTTTGCACTTGTTTTTTTGTGGGTTGAAAGTTTCTGATTCTCCTATTTATCATATGTTTCTATTTGAGTTGATAAATCAGTTTTTTGCCATTCTTTTTAGATTGTTTTAAAGTGTGTCATATTTTCTAGGTGTTATTTATGCCTGGTGTGGCTTTTGAAAGTTGCTGATTTAAATAATAAGTTGCATTCTCCCCAGAAAAGTCGCAAATGTATTTTAAAAAGTCGCAAATTAAACTGAAAGTTGCACTAATTAATTTTGCGACCTTTTAACTTCAACAGTCACAAAATATTTGACTAATCACAGCTACGCATGCCAGCCAGGAGCTGGCAGAGTTTTGCACATGTAAACGAATCAAATTTATACATAATAAATGTGCACTTACATAAATCCCGCTAGTCCACTGATGTAACAGTTAGATCGATCTCCGAAATGCACCTGACAGCAGCACGTGGCCAGAAGTAACGGCCCATTTTGCACAATATTCCAGTGTGCCAGCACACTACAGTATGATCTTTAGGGGCTGTTGCATCAGGCACTGGTGTCTGGAAATCCTGGTTGATCCACACCTCATGAATCTTTATGAAGATTAGTTTCTCAACATTTGGGAGGAAAGGTGAGTTTTCTTAGGGGTATCTATTCCCCACGCCACACTGAACACCCACTATGGTGCCACACTACTGGCTGGGCAGGAAAGTATGTCCATGGCAAACTCAGCCAGTTGCGGCCACACTTCGAGTTTGCATGCTCAGTAGTCCAAGGGTTCTTGGATCATGAGTGACAGGGTGCAGTCTAAATATGTCACCACCTGTTGGTTGAGTTTTCTTTGCATGTCCTGCTGCTGCTGGTTGGTTTCTTCAGAAGGTGGCTGAAGAAAACTGCTCATGAGATACTCCAAACTTAAGTTGCTGCTTATATAGCTGGTGGTGCTCTGGAACCCCCTCCCAAGTCATGACATCGGAGCGAGCGCGCAGAGGGTGCCCCCCATTTAGATCTTCCTGAGGACAGGCAATGGCACTCGTAGGCAGCAACTAACCCACTAGCTCTTGGAGATGTCATTAGTCTAGGGGTTCACATACTTTTTCCACCTGCACTGTGAATGTTTACATGGTGTGTTCAATAAAAACATGGTAACATTTAATTCTTTGTGTGTTATTAGTTTAAGCAGACTGTGATTGTCTATTGTTGTGACTTAGATGAAGATCAGATCACATTTTATGACCAATTTGTGCAGAAATCCATATCATTCCAAAGGGTTCACATACTTTTTCTTGCAACTGTATAAACATCATGGTTATCAAAAATAGAAAAACTAATTCCAATACGGTGAATGGCGTAACGGAAAAAAAAGGGTCCAAATTGCCAATTTGCCATTTTTTCATTGCTTCTCTTACCCAATTTTTTTTTATAACTTCCGATTAAAAAGTCACGCATATTCCAAAATAGTATCAATTAAAAGTACAGATTGTTCCGCAAAAAATGATCCCCTAAACAGCTCAGTAGACATAAGTAGACCTCTGACCCAATGCTGGGTATAATTACCAGATGTTGATTCAGTTACATATTTATTCCCAGAGAATTCTTGTACAGTCACTCAGAATTGAGAAAGCTCGTTGGAAGAACGAGTGAAACATTTTCAAGAAATCTACAGTACGTCCAGTTGCCTTGATTTATTCTTTACAGATATAAGTATAAAAACTTATGGGGGTCAGAATATGGTGATATAAAAAAAAAAAATTCTCAAAGTTTACATTTATTTTTTCACTAATTAGACATAAAGAACCTAAACATATGGGGTATCGTTTTAATCGTACTGACCCAGAAAATGAAGGGCATGGGTCAGTTTTAATTGTCCCGCAAAAAATAAGCCCTCATACAGCTATGTGACCTTTTGTGTCGTGTATTAGCTGCAAAACAAAAAAATATATTTGCTGTTCAGCGGTGCAGTTATCTGTTCTAAAGCTGTCACAGGTAATGGGGAGGAAAAAACACCAGATAAAGCACAGAAGGAAATAGACCGGAGTTTAGGCCTCAAAGCTAAGGGAGAGGGATGGTGACCTCCTAGGAATCCCTAGACCTCTCCCTGACACCTGCCAATATGAGTAGACCCTGAAGGTGGAAATATTCATACACTGGAACCTTAGCCCTGGAGACCCTGGAAATCCCTAGTGCCCCGCACCGTTCATCATATGAATATAGAGATGAGTGCTTCCATAATGGAAGCGCTCATCTCTCTCTGGACTCTGCCGCTGCCACCGCCGCTGGAATAGTCGGTCCGCCCCTGGCTCTCACTATATTCTCGGGGGATGGGGGGGGGAATTGCCTTGTTGCCCCCCCCCCCTGGATCCGCCAATACGGTACAGATTCCCTTAGTGGACACACACACACATACACTCAGCTTTATATATTCAATTTGATCTAACAGTATGTCAGACAGAGAAGTGCCAGGCCCTGCACAGGGGAGTGGCAGAGGCCTTAATGTTTCTGGAGCAGGCAGAGGTCGCAGCAGAGCAAGGTGCCGTGGCAGCAGGGGTCACTTCGAGAGGCCTGAGCTCCCAGCGTCAGCTAGCGGTCGTGTTTTGACCAGCAACCCTGTGGTACTTGAATGGTTGAATCGATCTTAGACTTCGTCCCAAGTGACATCAGACACCCCCAGCCAGGAGTCAGTAGGTTCGTCAGATACAACCCTTAGTTGGCATGGCCCGGGAGCAGGCCCTGTGCCCTCACCTGTCGTCAACCTGACTCTGTCCTTTTCTTTTCCCTCAGCCAGAGAAGTATTGTATGCTCAGCTCCACTATACAGTGAGGACGAGCTACTAGAAGACAGTCAGCAGCTACTGGGAAGGCAAGATGTGAAGTAGACACCTACCGCTTCCTTCACTAGGCGGGCAAGTAGTGATGAGGAGAGTGGCGTGGGAGCTGGTGTTTTGAGCGGTCAAGCTCCTGACCCAGAGACCTTTGAGGAGCACATCAGTGATGTGCAGACAGTACTCGATGATGATGATGATGTAGCTGATCGCACTTGGGAGCCGGGTGAGGAAGTGGCTTCATCATCGAGAGAGAGTAGGGTTGCAGCTTGCCCGTGAGGCAGCAGTGGAGCCAGCAAGTCGATAGCATGGCCGGAGGTCAGTAGGGTGGCAGCAGTGGGAGGTCGAACCAAACATGCCGGGGTAGACCACCCGCTTCGCAAGAGCCTACCTGCCCGGGAAGTAGCAGTGCACGGATTCACGCAGGCTGCGGCGGTAGCAGTCAGTCAGTGCATAGTGATGGCGGTAAAATCACCTATTCAGCGGTGTGGCAGTTTTATTTATTTTTTTATATTTTTTTTACATTTTTTATTGAAAAACAAATAGAACATACAAATGAAGTACATGTTATACTGATAACAGGTTAAGATGATGACAGGTTAAGTGACAGTTTAAGTACAATAGAATTGTAAGCCATGGATGGTAGTAAAAGGCAATGAGCCCTGCATTAATTACTATCTTAGCTGTCAATTATATCCATTCACAGGAAATTTATGGTATATCCCAGAGGGGGAATAGAATTGCTCTATATCTTAATACATAAAAGTTGTCAGAGAGAGGACTATCCTAACAGGGTTTCTAGCTGAAGTTCCTGTATTTGGTCCAGGCACTCCAGCTAGATTTAAAGGATGAGAACTTTCTGACTTCCCAAGCTGCTATCTCCTCAAATCTGTAGATCTGATCTACTTTCTCTTTCCATTGAGATATGGAGGGAACTTCAGTTGCCAACCAAAATTTCGGAATAAGTAGACGTGCTGCACTTAACATACAATAAAAGAGTTTGGTGGGCTTCCCTCTATGGGAGGAAGGACAAGAACCTAGAAGTGCCAATTGGGGGGACATTGGAACCATTAAATTACAAATTTTGTTGGCTAAATTAAAGATTTCAGTCCACCATCTCTGTATTAGTGGGCAAGACCACCAGATATGGTAGAATGACCCTCTATGTTCTACACACCGCCAACATGTGTCCGACCCCGTCAAACTATATCTACAAGTGATGTCTGGAGTCCTATACCAACGAGTTAAGACTTTATAGCTGTTTTCTTGGGTACGGACACATCTGGACGTCCTATGTGGTATTAATAACAATTGAAAGATCTCTGTCTGAGAGAATCCAACACCTAGGTCCTTTTCCCATTGCCCTATGAAAGCTGGTTTAGCCATATTTATGGGTGAGTTGAGTACAGGTACAGGTACATTTTTAGTGATGAATGATCGGAGAAAGGATATCAGTTGTGGGAAGGGTTTGCATTCTGGGAAAATATGTAAGATCTCTTTGTTGTTCATTACCCTTCCCTCTTCCCCAAATAGGGAAAGAACTTTGATAGTGGAATTCCTAAAAGATATAGGTAGACAGTCTCTTAAATCTGAAGAAGCATGAGCTATGATGTCTCTTATCTGAAGTAAAGGTGAAGGGAGGGGTATCATGTACTGTGTATTTTGGAGCCAATTCCATGTCGACAGCGTCGCCCTTACAATTGGGTTAAGTGTTTTATTTTGGGCAGGGAATTTTTCCATTCCCACCAAAAGGCCAGAGATACTCGAGCCAAATTCACACTGTTCCATGAAGACCCAGGACTTTTCTATAGAGCCTGTCAGCCAGTCTACTACTCTTGATAGTGACACAGCTTTCCCATAAAGCTCAGGGTCCGGGAGTCCAATCCCTCCTTTATCTTTAGGTCTACAGAGAACAGAGCAAGCTAGTCGAGCCCTTTTCCCATCCCAAACAAACTTGCTAATTTCCCTTTTAAGTCTAACATAGTATGTTTTGGGGACTGGAATAGGCAAGACCTGTTGTAGGTAGGTCAGTCTAGATAAAACAAGTGAAGTGACTATATTTTTCCTACCAAACCATGAAAGCGGGGGATTCTTTAATATCAACAGCTGGTCGCTAATCGATTTCATGAGGGAGGAATAGTTCAAATGGAATAATGCGGTAGGATCTGGACCAATCTTAACTCCCAGGTAGGTAATGTAGGGGGTATCCCAATTAAAAGGGGAACTATCTTTTAAGACTTTCCTAAGTGAGGGAGGGAGATCAATACTTAAAATATGTGACTTGCTCATATTGATTTTAAAATCAGAATGAAGACTAAACTGTTCCAGGATGTTATATATTAGAGGGAGGGCTTTTGTTGGATTGGTATTCAGTATCAGGAGGTCATCTGCGAACGCAGCCACTTTATGTTCTTGTTGGTCCATTTTGATGCCCTCTATCCATTTCTCATTTCTAAGCGACTGTAATAGTGTTTCCATGATCAACACAAAGATCAGTGGAGAGAGTGGGCATCCCTGTCTGGTGCCGTTGCGGATACTGAAGGGCTGGGACAACGTATCATTTATGATAATAGAAGCTGATGCATTAGTATATAAGGATAATATTAGTGATGAGCGGGAGGTGCCATATTCGATTTCGCGATATTTCGCGAATATTCGAATGAATATTCTTATTATTTTCGGCGAAATCGAATATTCGGAATTATTAAATTTTTCGCGAATAATATGCGATTAAAATAATCGTGCGATTTTTTTATTTTTTTTTCCCCCTGTATAAGGCAATGTTCCTATGACTATGGCTAGGCTAATATGTGTATTTTACGAAATTTCTTAATATTGCTCTAACTTCGTATTTTAGAATATTCGTAATATTGCTCTAACTCTGTCTTTTAGAATATTCCGAATATTCTAAAAGACGAAGTTAGAGCAATATTAAAAAATTTCGTAAAATACACATATTAGCCTAGCCATAGTCATAGGAAAAAAAAAAAAATCATAAGATTAAAATAATCGTACGATTATTTTAATCTTATGATTTTTTTTTTTTCCTATGACTATGGCTAGGCTAATATGTGTATTTTACGAAATTTCTTAATATTGCTCTAACTTCGTCTTTTAGAATATTCGGAATATTGCTCTAACTCCGTCTTTTAGAATATTACGAATATTCTAAAAGATGAAGTTAGAGCAATATTAAGAAATTTCGTAAAATACACATATTAGCCTAGCCATAGTCATAGTAAAAAAAAAAAAATCATACGATTATTTTAATCATACGATTTTTTTTTATTTTTTTCGAAAAAAAAATACGAATATTCGATTTCGCGAATATTTGGAACTATATTCTAAATATTCGCGAAATCTCAAAATTGCGATATTCGAGAAAAAAATTCGAAATTCGAATATTCGCGCTCAACACTAGATAATATAGCTTTGATATAAGGTTCAGGAACATTAAAGGCCCTAAGTACTTCGATCATGTAGTCCCAGCTAACCCTATCGAAGGCTTTTTCTGCGTCCGTGCTAAGGAGGACCAGAGGACTACCTCTTTTTTAAGCATAATATATTGCATTCAAGACCTTAGCAGTGTTATCTCTGCCCTCCCTACCACGGACGAAGCCAACTTGATCATTCTTAATTAAGGATGGGAGAAAACCAGAAAGTCGTGTAGCCAAAATTTTTGCTAGTAGTTTCAAATCTAAATTTAATAGGGATATAGGGCGATAGTTAGCACAAAGAGAACTATCTTTCCCTTCCTTTGGAATAATTGTGATATTTGCCCTGGTCATATCTGAAGGGAGGGGGACACCAGACAGGGAGCTATTAAAAACAGATAGTAAGTAGGGGCCTAGTATATTTCTAAATGTCCGATAGTATAAAGCAGGATAACCATCTGGGCCTGGACTTTTCCCTTTTGGTAGTTGTTCAATACCTGTCATGATCTCATCTAGTGTGAATGGTGCTTGAAGAGTCTGGGATTGGTTGTCCGATAGTTTTGGTAAAGATAGTGAGGCAAGGTAGTTCTCAACTGATTTTTCTGGAGAAGGCGGAGGGGAGATATTAATTATATCCTTAGTTTCCTTTATGTTATATAGGGAGTAGTAACATTTTTGGAACTGTTTCGCTATTTCTGGGGTAGTAAATACTTCTCTTTTGTCTGGGGTTTTAATCTTATGAATATAATTATGGGATCTCCTTTGTTTTATGCGTTGCATCATAAATTTGGATGCTTTATCCCCGTGTGCATAGTATTTGTACTGTGTATGTAGGTAAAACTTTGCCGAGGTCGTGTTGAGGATGTTTTTCAACCTTGCTTTCACCTCAGAAAGCTCATCAAGGTGTGACTGCAGTAGGGATTTTTTATGCAGGGATTCTAGGCGCTGAATGTTGGACAGAAGTTCTTCTATTTGTTTTTTTCTCTCTTTTTTAATTTTAGCTCCTCTGCATATGAATTGACCCCTCATATATGCCTTATGGGTGTCCCACAGAATATGTGGAGAAGTTCCAGGGAGGGCATTAAAGGAGAAAAATTCTTCTAGTGAAGACTTTGTGATCTTTATATTTTCCTCCGTGGATATAAGTTGTTCATTTAATCTCCACCTAAATGCTCTAGGTTCCATTGAAGGAGCTAGTATGGTTAGAAAAACCGGCGCATGATCCGAAAGAATCATGTTACCAATATGGGTCTGAGTACACAGGCCGAGATGTTCTTTGGATACAAATATATAGTCCAGTCTGTGGTAGGACTGGTGGGGTGAGGAGAAGAAGGTGTAGTCCTGTCTGGTTGGGTTGAAGAGACCCCAAGCATCAATCAATGCGTTATGTTGCAATTTTTTTCTCAGGTGTTTTAGGGCTCTAAAAGAAATTGCAGGAAGTTGAATCTACTGAAGGGTCCAATCTTATGTTTAGATCACCTCCCAGCAGTACCACACCCTCCTTATATGACTCTAGAAGGGAGAGCATCTCTATTAGCCACGAAACTTGATTAACATTAGGGGCGTATACATTAGCAAAGGTGTATAGTTGATTAGCAATAGTTCCCTTCAGAAGAATATATCTACCGTCTGCATCTTGAATGTGCGACACATATGTGAAAGGGAGTCCCCTCCGGAACCCGACGCTAACACCTCTAGATGCTGCTGAGTCAGAACCACAATGGAACCACTGTGGAAATAGGGATCGGGAGAGATTAGGATATTTATTAAACTTAAAGTGAGTTTCTTGAAGCATCAAGACTGAGCATTTTTCATTTTTCATATGGGAAAAGATCTGGCTACGTTTAGCTGGGGCATGAAATCCCTTAACGTTAAAGGAAGCCACGCATAGTTCAGCCATCTACCATAGGAAAATCAGTCTGTTGTATGCTTTGACATAACCTGTGTGAGGAGAAATTGTAGGTACTTAGCCTCCCTTCGTGGAGCATCTGGGTTCCAGAGAAGACACCCTCCCCCAATGGAATGCCTCTTAGATACTGGGGAGTACCTGTCATCAAAACAGAGAATAAACAGCAAGAATGAGAAACATTACAGTGAATGAAATCATTAACTTTGAGAATTAGAGCAAAAATGCTCAAATGGTTTAGTAGGAGAGGGGGAGAACACAACATATTGTGACGTAATGTGTCACCCTCGTTGGGATCAATAATTTGGATCCTGATAGGTACAAGAACAGGTGGGGAGAATGATAATACAATTATGAGTATATTTTCAGAGACAAAAACATAATGTCCTGAGTGAGATTATTTAATAAAAGAAAAACATGTGTAAAGGCACTAATACTTATATGATGGAGGTCTAGGATGTATTATATAAGGAGTCCTTTAATCTTCATTGAGAGGAAGGCGTCTTGGCGTGGAGGAGTTGCAGCCTCTTTTTGATCTTTGGGATTTAGCTGGACGAGGAGTCTCCCACGGGGCAATTGAATGAAGATTGGTTGCTGTTATATTTTCTTGAATAATGTCCCAATTTTCAATGTGGAGATGATCTATTTGCAGGATGTCAAATGCTTTGGTCAGATCCTGAAAAGAGGAGATGGAAAATCTCTGACCATTGAAGAGAAAGGACAGGCCAAAGGGGAATAGCCACTTATACATCACTTTGTTATTACGTAGCCACTCAGTTAGTGGTTTTAGAGCTCTTCTTTTCTTTAAGGTGGTTTGTGCCAAGTCCTGAAATATTGAGATAGGACAATCTTCCACATATATTTGTGGGGCGTTCCTTGCTTTATTCATTATAGCATCCTTAACAGGGTAATGCAAAAATTTGCAAATAACATCTCTTGGAGGTTCTGATGGTTGGGGTTTAGGGCGAAGTGCTCTGTGTGCCCTATGATAATTTCATGTGATGAATCTGGGCCTAGTAGCTGCATGCATATGTTTGTTACAGCTTCATGTATTCCATCTGTGCCCACTGTTTCAGGTATGCCCCTAAATCGCAGGTTATTGCGTCTTCCCCTGTTCTCCTGGTCCTCCAGGAGTGTATACAGGGAGTTCAGGTGCTTCTGGTTCTGGGATATAGTGGAGGCGACATTATTCTGGTGCGATATGATCGCCGCTTGTGTGTCTTCAAAAACCTCTACCCTCCTTCCTATGTGGCGCATGTCTTCTTTAATAGAAGTCAGGTCGGTTCTCAGGGGTTCCAGTGCTTCATTCAGAGCATCTTTTAGGAACGCTCTGGAGATAGGTAGGGTGTCATTCCCAGGGGAGGCCTCCCTTACCTTCTCAGAGGCAGCTGCAGCTTTCACACTGTTCCCTGCTGCTCTCTGCGTGTCGGGCGCCATCTTGGATTCTTTAGCCACATACACTTGAGCGGCTTTCTTCAGGAATTTATCCATGGATTCATTTGGAATCGCTTCCTTGTTGTGCCCCTGCGAGTCCCCGGGTCTGGGGCCACCTATCTTGACCATTTTGGGTCCAAATCGCTGGTTGATTAAGGCTGTGAGGGCTTTTTACACAGCAGAGCTGCACTTCAAGCTGCCATCTAGCTCCGGTGCAGGCTCCGCCCCCCGGTGTGGCAGTTTTTTGTTTAGCCGCTGGAGGAGGTGAACATGGCCATTTGTAGAAACTGTGAGCAAAAGATAAAGCGTGGCCAAGGTGCCAATGTTGGCACCATGGCCCTGCGTCAACATACTGTAAGCAGCATCACTATAAAGTGGCTTGGGAGAACCGTGGCTCCGATGAAGTGGTCCAGCCTGCCACAGCAACCGCTGTATCACCCAGTGGCATGCAGTCAATTTCAGGCAGTCAAGGCTCCACCACCTCAGCCGAAGGGAGCTATCTGTCCATCCCATCATCTGCTGGTCCTGATGCTCCTGCTCCTCGCCCTCCTACTCCTTGCCAGTCATTCCGTCAGCAATAGATCACCGAAGCGATTGGCAAGAGACAACAGTATGCGTGCTCCTGTCCAAGTTGCTGATGTAGCAGTCTCTCTTTTCCAAGTGGAGGACTCTGCACCTTTCAGAGAACTGATGGATTGTGCTGAGACGAGGTGGAGAGTCCCAAGCCGTCATTTCTTTGCCAAAAAGACAGTACCAGCCCTGCACACACATATAGAACAGAAGGTGGGCCAGTCCTTAAGCCTGTCGATGTCTGCCAAAGTGCATGGCAGCACCGACGTGTGGAGCTGTAACTACGATCAGGGACAATACATATCCTTTTTGGCCCACTGGGTGAATGTGGTTCCTGCACAGCCACACCAGTAACTTGGCAAAGCGACACTGCTTCCGCCTCCACAATCTCACGCCGTTGGTCCTGCAACAATATCTGCCTCTGCCTCCTCATCCTCCACCGTGTCTTCAGCCTCCACTGCACGGACAATTCACAGTGCCCGTCCAGCATAGCACATGTGCAGGGCACGGTGGTGTCATGCTGTTCTGCACCTCGTTTGCCTGGGCGAATGGAGTCACACAGGGGAGGAACTGCTCCATGTCCTTCATCAAGAAATCGAACCCTGGCTTTCTCCGCGACAACTCAAAATCGGAACCATGGTGACCGACAATGGGAAGAACATGGTGTGGTGCTGCGTAAAGAAGGGCTGAGTTATGCACCCTGCATGGCAGACGTGTTCATTCTGACTGTCAAGTGGTTCCTGAAGTCTTCCACCCATCTGAAAGACATCCTAAAAATGGGCAGGAAACTTTGCATGCACTTCAGCCACTCGTACACAGCAAAGCACACCCTCCTTGAGCTGCAGCGGCAGAATGGCATCCTCCAACATAGGCTGATATGCGACGTTTCCACCCTTTGGTAGTCCACCCTCCATATGTCGACCGAATGTACGAAGAGAGAAAGACCATAAACGATTTTTTGATGATCCAAGCGGACAAGAGTACTCCCCCGTGTAACTTCGATGTCAGCCAGTGGCAGCTCATACGTGACACCTGCCGTTTGCTCAGGCCCTTTGAGGAGGACACGTTATTTGTCAGTCGCCAGGACTACGGGATGAACAATATCATTCCACTGCTTCATGTCCTGGAACAGATGCTGGTAAATCTGTCTGGTCAGGGGAATGGAGACGTGGCGCCTACATCTCATGGCCACATGAGCCCTGTGGGGGCTGAAATGGAGAAGGAGGAGGAGGACATTGGAGCACAAGCAATGTGTAGTGAAATGGGTAGTTTTTCTACACTGGTGACAGGAGAGGAGGAGCAGGCAGAAGAGCTATAGGATGATGAGGAAGACAAGGCAGAGGACCCAGACATACTGTGGCAGTATGCAGTGGAGAAGGAGGCAGGGAGTCCCTCCGAGTCACTTGCACAAATGGCTCGATGCATGCTCACTTGCTTGCGTAGTGACAGCCGAATTGTCACCATTCGGCAGAGGGATGACTTCCGGCTCTCCACCTTGTTGGACCCTCGCTATCGGTCCAAAATGGGGGCCTTTTTTTTACACCCCCTGAGAGGGAGGACAAACTGAACTACTATAGAGACATCCTATATAGTCAGTTAGCCGCTGCCTATCTGCGACATCGTCCATCCTCTTGCAGGTCTGACTGGGGAGCCCTCTGCGCTCATGTTCCACTGCCGTGGCTGCTTGGGAGGGATACCCCGGCAGGAGCAGTACCAGCTCCATCTAGAGTCTAGAGTTGCTAATGAGCAGCTTTCTTCACCCACATAGTGAAGAAACTACTCACCAGCAACTAGACATACAGCAGAACCTGAACCAGCAGGTGTTGGCATACTTGGAGTGCACCCGGCCAGCCGTCATTGAAGATCCGCTGGACTACTTGGCAGCCAAACTGGATTTGTGGTCGCAACTGGCCGAGATTGCCCTGGAAAAGCTGTCCTGCCCGGCCAATAATGTGGCATCAGAGTGGATGGTTAGTGCGGCAGGGGCCATAGTTACCCCAAGAAGAACTCGCCTTTCCACACAAAATGTGGAGACACTGACCTTTGTCAACATGAATCAGGCATGGGTCAGCCAGGATTTCCATCCACCAATGCCTGATGCATCAGACTAGATCATCCATGGTGCCACACCAACACTTTGAAGACAGGTTTCTTATGGCTACCTGCCTCAGCTACTATTCTGATGCCTCCACCCGCCTGATGCCACACATCTGATGCCAAGTGCTCCTTCTTTCACCCACCATCTTTATCTGGTACTGGTATTGCCACCCACCTCGCCACTCTATCACCGGGTAACTCTGTGGTCTCCTGATGCTGCTGCCACCTACAATCTACGTCCCCTTGCCACTCTGTGGTCTCCTCATGCTGCTGCCACCTCCACACTATGTCTCCTTGCCACTCTGTGGCCTCCTCATGCTGCTGCCTCCTCCACACTATGTCACCTTGCCACTTTGTGGTCTCGTCATGCTGCTGCCACCTCCAGACTATGTCACCTTGCCACTCTGTGGCCTCCTCATGCTACTGCCACCTCCACACTGTCACTTTAATACTCTGTGGTCTCCTCATGCTGCTGCCACCTCCACACTATGTCACCTTGCCACTCTGTGGCCTCCTAATGCTGTTGCCACCTCCACACTGTCATTGTGCCACTCTGTGGCCTCCTGATGCTGCTGCCACCTCAATACTATGTCACCTTGCCACTCTGTGGTCTCCTCATGCCTATGCCACCTCTACACTATGTCACCTTGCCACTCTGTGGTATTCTGATGCTGCTGCCACCTCCACACTATGTCACCAGGTCACTCTGTGGTCTCCTGATGCTGTTGCCACCTCCACACCGTTATTGGGCCACTCTGTGGTCTCCTTATGCTGCTTCCACCTCACCCCTATGTCATAGGGCCACTCTGTGGACTTCTCATGCTGTTCACACCCTCCCTACTTCATAACTGGGCCACTATTTTGCCTTTCGGCCTGGCTGACAACATCATTTGTTTGACCCTTCTTTAGATCTGTCAGAAAAAAGGAAAAAATTAGATGCACCACGGATCCTGTCTGTGTAGCAGCTGTAAGGCCTGTATGGTCCCATCAGAATTGGCTTATGATTTGGTAGCCAAAAGCAGGAGTGGGTACAAAAAAAGAAGACATGCAAATAGTCCATTCACGTGTCATCTCTGTTTTGGATCCACTCCTGTTTTTTTTTTTTAGCATTAGCAATACTGATGGATTACTAACTAAATGCTGACCAAGTGAAGGCGGATGCTCAACAGACAGGATCTGTTTTTTGGGGGTTATTGTTCTGATCAAAGGAAGGGCAAAATAATCAGTGACATCAACACAAACTTACTGCTGACACCCTCTCCACTCTGTCGGGGGTGGGGGGGGGCTCTACTTGTATAAGCGTTTAATAGAACACATCTATGTGGAATCAGCTGACGATGGTGTAAAAGGAGTGTGCTTCTTCTTGACGCTAACATTGACCTGTAAGGCTGAGTTCATACTTGAGTTATTTGGTCAGTTTTGGCCCAGTGACTGCCCAAATAAGTGAAGTGTGCAGTGATTCTAAGAGCGACACCTGTCATCTGAATGTCATACTGACTCACAGTATTATTTCACTACCAGAGCAGACTCCCACCTTACCGCAAGGCACAGTGTTCTACACCACTTTAAAGGTTCTCTGCAGCCAGGAAATAGACGTTTTTAATGCTATTTGCAGCAAATAAATTTGGTTTTGAAAAATGTGCTCATCTCTAGTCTTTTTATCTGCAGCTGAGAAATGTGGTCTAATGCAGAAGAACTTCCAATAACTATTTTATTCATATATATGTCCATGCAATAAATAAAAAAAGCATTTAGCTGTAAAAAAATAATTCAGCACTTAATTCACAGATCGCTTCATATATTTGCTTCAGAAATAACTTGTTACTTTCATGTGAGTTCCATGAAAATGGAAATTATAATGAACAATAAACACAAATGCCAATGCACTTGTAGAGTGATTATTAGCAGCAATGTAGTTCTGTGCCCTGGTGGGAGCAAGCCGATCGTTACCGCATGTGCAGTCAATGTAAGTGTTTTGGAGAAGTGTCACAAAGAATAATTTACTCCAAGCATCTTTCAAGCTATGTGTTCAAAAGGTGTTACAGAAATAGGATGCACTAGAACTTGTCACCATGAGAATGCAATGTAAGCTACAAGTAGCATGTTATAGAGCAGGAGGAGCTGAGCTGATTGATAAATCATTTTAAGGGAAAAGATTCAGTGGAACTTATTCATTTACATGTTTGCTCATTCTGGGCTTTGCAGTCAAGGAGGCGGTCCGATCAGTGATTGACAGCTATCTCATCTGTGTATATCCAGTGATAGAGGAAAGGCTGTCAATCACTGATAGGACCGTCTCCCTGACTTCAAAGCCTAAAATGAGAAGGAAATTAAATGAATGAAATACATTTACTGAATCTTTTCCCCAAAAAACTATATACCAATCTGCTCAGCTCCTTCTGCTCTGTAATATGATGTTTGCAGCCCAAACACCACGTTCAATGTGACAGGTTCCCTTTAATACGTTTATATAAAAAGATTGATCAAAAAACAAAAGAGGGAGGAACTCCTAATCTAACTTTACATCCAGGGAATGGAGCCTACTTAATTTGCAGATATACAGTATGTGTTACGAGTAGAGTTGAGCGAACACCTGGATGTTCGGGTTCGACGAGTTCGGCCGAACTTTAGAAAAATGTTCGGGTTCGGGATCCGAACTCGACCCGAACTTCATCCCGAACCCGAACCCCATAGAAGTCAATGGGGACCCGAACTTTTGGGCACTAAAAAGGCTGTAAAACACACCCGGAAAGGGCTAGAGGGCTGCAAAAGGCAGCAAAATGTAGTTAAATCCCCTGCAAACAAATGTAGATAGGGAAATGATGAGTTAACATAAAATAAATAAAAATTAAACAATATTAATTGGAGTGAGGTCCCATAGCACAGAATCAGGCTTCAAGTCACCCACCAATGGAGAAGGTCACTTACTATTATTTTGACCACAGCACCCAGACAAAGGAGAGAGGTCCCACAGCAGAGAACCAGGCATCATATCACCCACCACAGGAGTAGGCCACCATTTAGTTACTTTGACCCCTACACCCAGACGGAGGAGAGAGGTTACACAGCAGAGAATCAGGCATTTAGATCACCCACCACAGGAGTAGGCCACCATTGAATCAGACCCCGGCAACCATGTCAGATGGCACAAGCATAAGCTTTATATCAATCAGCACAGGAGAAGGCGACTTTGACAGACTTTGACCCCTACACCCGGACGGAGGAGAGAGGTTTCAAAGCAGAGAATCAGGCATTTAGATCACCCACCACAGGAGTAGGCCCCAATTTAATGGGACCCCGGCAACCATGTCAGATGGCACAACCATCAGCTTCATATCAATCAGCACAGGAGAAGGCGACTTTGAAAGACTTTGACCCCTACACCCAGACGGAGGAGAGAGGTTTCACAGCAGAGAATCAGGCATTTAGATCACCCACCACAGGAGTAGGCCCCCATTGAATCAGACCCTGGCAACCATGTCAGATGGCACAACCATCAGCTTTATATCAATCAGCACAGGAGAAGGCGACTTTGAAAGACTTTGACCCCTACACCCAGATGGAGGAGAGAGGTTTCACAGCAGAGAATCAGGCATCATATCAACCACCACAGGAGAAGCCACCATTTAGTTACTTTGACCCCTGCACCCAGGAAGAGGAGAGAGGCACCACAGCACATATTCTGGCATCATATCAGCCACCACAGGAGAAGCCACCATTGAGTTACTTTGACCCCCGCACCCAGGAAGAGGAGAGAGGCACCACAGCACATATTCTGGCATCATATCAGCCACCACAGGAGAAGCCACCATTGAGTTACTTTGACCCCCGCACCCAGGAAGAGGAGAGAGGCACCACAGCACATATTCTGGCATCATATCAGCCACCACAGGAGAAGCCACCATTGAGTTACTTTGACCCCCGCACCCAGGAAGAGGAGAGAGGCACCACAGCACATATTCTGGCATCATATCAGCCACCACAGGAGAAGCCACCATTGAGTTACTTTGACCCCTGCACCCAGGAAGAGGAGAGAGGCCCCACAGCACATATTCTGGCATCATATCAGCCACCACAGGAGAAGCCACCATTTAGTTACTTTGACCCCTTCACCCAAACAGAGGAGAGAGGTTCCACATCAGAGAATCAGGCATCATATCAACCACCACAGGAGTAGGCCACAATTTAATGGGACCCCGGCAACCATGTCAGATGGCACAACCATCAGCTTCATATCAATCAGCACAGGAGAAGGCGACTTTGAAAGACTTTGACCCCTACACCCAGACGGAGGAGAGAGGTTTCACAGCAGAGAATCAGGCATTTAGATCACCCACCACAGGAGTAGGCCCCCATTGAATCAGACCCTGGCAACCATGTCAGATGGCACAACCATCAGCTTTATATCAATCAGCACAGGAGAAGCCACCATTGAGTTACTTTGACCCCTGCACCCAGGAAGAGGAGAGAGGCCCCACAGCACATATTCTGGCATCATATCAGCCACCACAGGAGAAGCCACCATTGAGTTACTTTGACCCCCGCACCCAGGAAGAGGAGAGAGGCACCACAGCACATATTCTGGCATCATATCAGCCACCACAGGAGAAGCCACCATTGAGTTACTTTGACCCCTGCACCCAGGAAGAGGAGAGAGGCCCCACAGCACATATTCTGGCATCATACTAACCACCACAGGAGAAGCCACCATTGAGTTACTTTGACCCCTGCACCCAGGAAGAGGAGAGAGGCCCCACAGCACATATTCTGGCATCATATCAGCCACCACAGGAGAAGCCACCATTTAGTTACTTTGACCCCTGCACCCAGGAAGAGGAGAGAGGCACCACAGCACATATTCTGGCATCATATCAGCCACCACAGGAGAAGCCACCATTTAGTTACTTTGACCCCTTCACCCAAACAGAGGAGAGAGGTTCCACATCAGAGAATCAGGCATCATATCAACCACCACAGGAGTAGGCCACAATTTAGTTTATTTGACCCCTGCACCCAGGAAGAGGAGAGAGGCCCCACAGCACATATTCTGGCATCATATCACACACCACAGGAGAAGGCCTCTTTCAGTGATTTAGGCCTTTGGACCCAGACAGAGGAGAGAGGTCAGAGATTAGCTTCATATCCCCCAGCACAGCAGAAGACCGCTTTATTTGACTTAGGCCTCAGCACCCAGACAGAAGACAGAGGTAGCATGGCAGAGGTTATGGCTTCATGTCACCCGTTAGTTTAACCGGCCACTTTCATCTGGTTAGGCCCCGGCGCCCAGACAGAGAAGAGTTTCATTCAACTGTGGGTTTCATAAAATTTGTATCAAATAAAGAAGTGGCCCGTAGCACAACAAGACATGTTTTAGGCAGTTAATAAGGACTACTCTGCACAAGGGAGGGACAGGTCCTGTGGGATCCATGCCTGGTTCATCTTTATGAAGGTCAGCTTGTCCACGTTGGCTGTGGACAGGTGGCTGCGCTTGTCAGTAATGACGCCCCCTGCCGTGCTGAATACGCGTTCAGATAAAACGCTGGCCGCCGGGCAGGAAAGCACCTCCAAGGCATAACATGCTAACTCTGGCCACGTGGACAATTTCGAAACCCAGTAGTTGAATGGGGCCGAACCATCCGTCAGGATGTGGAGGGGTGTGCAGACATACTGTTCAACCATGTTAGTGAAATGCTGCCTCCTGCTAACACGTTCCGTATCAGGTGTCGGTGCAGATAGCTGTGGCGTGGAGACAAAACTTTTCCACATTTCTGCCATGCTAACCCTGCCCTCAGATGAGCTGGCCGTGACACAGCTGCGTTGGCGACCTCTTGCCACTCCTCTGCCTTCACCTTCCACCTGTTCCCCTGTGACATGTGGGAATGCTCTCAAGAGCGCCTCTATCAGCGTGCGCTTGTACTCGCGCATCTTACGGTCGCGCTCCAGTTCAGGAATTAAAGTGGGCACATTGTCTTTATACCGGGGATCCAGCAGGGTGGCCACCCAGTAGTCTGCACACGTTAAAACGTGGGCAACTCTGCTGTCGTTGCGCAGGCATTGGAGCATATATTCGCTCATGTGGGCCAGGCTACCCATGGGTAAGGACAAGCTGTCCTCTGTGGGAGGCGTATCGTCATCGTCCACCGTATCCCCCCAGCCACGCACCAGTGATGGGCCTGGGCTGCCACCCCGCTGTGAACTTGCGTCATCCTCGTCCCCCTCCACCTCCTCCTCCTCATCCTCCTCGTCCTCCAGTACAGTGCCTTGGCTGACGACTTGTGAACCTGTCCTCTGCTGCTTAAACAAACCTCCCTCTGAGCCACTTCGAACAGACTGGCCCGAAAGTGTTAGAAACGAGCCCTCATCCTCCTCCTCCTCCTCCACCTGGGCCACCTCCTCTAACATCATTGCCCTAAGTGTTTTCTCAAGGAGACATAGAAGTGGTATTGTAACGCTGATAACAGTGTCATCGCCACTGGCCATGTTGGTGGAGTACTCGAAACAGCGCAGCAGGGCACACAGGTCTCGCATGGAGGCCCAATCATTGGTGGTGAAGTAGTGCTGTTCGGCAGTACGACTGACGCGAGCGTGCTGCAGCTGAAACTCCACTATGGCCTGCTGCTGCTCGCACAGTCTCTCCAGCATGTGCAAGGTGGAGTTCCACCGGGTGGGCACGTCGCATATGAGGCGGTGAGCGGGAAGGCCGAAGTTCCGCTGTAGCGCAGACAGGCGAGCAGCGGCAGGATGTGAACGGCGGAAGCGCGCACAGACGGCCCGCACTTTATGCAGCAGCTCTGACATGTTGGGGTAGTGGTGAATGAACCTCTGCACCACCAAGTTCAGCACATGCGCCAGGCAAGGGATGTGCGTCAAACCGGCTAGTCCCAGAGCTGCCACGAGATTTCGCCCATTATCGCATACCACCAGGCCTGGCTTGAGGCCCACCGGCAGAAACCACTCGTCGGTCTGTTGTTCAATACCCCGCCACAACTCCTTTGCGCTGTGGGGCCTGTCCCCCAAACATATGAGTTTCAGAATGGCCTGCTGACGTTTACCCCGGGCTGTGCTGAAGTTGGTGGTGAAGGTGTGTGGCTGACCGGATGAGCTGGTGGAAGCAGTGGAGGAGGAAGCCGAGTAGGAGGAGGAGGCTACAGGAGGCAGAGAATGATGCCCTGCGATCCTAGGGGGTGGAAGGACGTGCGCCAAGGAACTGTCCGCCGGGGGCCCAGCCGCCACTACATTCATCCAGTGTGCAGTTAGTGAGATATAGCGTCCCTGGCCGTGCTTACTGGTCCACGTATCTGTGGTTAGGTGGACCTTGCCACAAATGGCGTTGCGCAGTGCACACTTGATTTTATCGGACACTTGCATGTGCAGGGAAGGCACGGCTGTCTTGGAGAAGTAGTGGCGGCTGGGAACCACATACTGCGGGACAGCCATGGCCATCAGCTGTTTGAAGCTGTCTGTGTCCACCAGCCGGAATGACAGCATTTCAAAGGCCAGCAGTTTAGAAATGCTGGCGTTCAGGCCAAGGGCTCGAGGGTGACTCGGGGGGAATTTGCGCTTCCTCTCTAAGGTTTGAGATATTGAGAGCTGAACGCTGCTGTGTGATATAGTGGAGACGCTAGTTGACGGTGGCGGTGGTGGTGGTGGCGGTGGCACATCCTCTGTTTGCTGCTCGGCAGGTGGCAACATTCCTCTCGAGGCGGAAGCCGAGGCAGCAGCGGTAGAGGGAGCAGGGGGAGCCTCAGCGAGTGCCTGGTTTTTAAGGTGTGTACCCCACTGCAGTTCATGCTTTGCATGTAGATGCCTGGTCATGCAGGTTGTGCTGAGGTTCAGAACGTTAATGCCTCGCCTCAGGCTCTGATGGCAGAGCGTGCAAGTCACTCGGGTCTTGTCGGTAGGACATTGTTTAAAGAAGTGCCATGCCAGGGAACTCTTTGAAGCTGCCTTTGTGGGGCTGGGTCCCTGTTGGCGATGTCCAGTAGCAGGCGAACTCTGGGGGCGGCGGCTCGTCTGCTTTGGCCCCCTGCTCCCTCTTTGGCTTCGCTGTTGTCTCGGTCTCACCACTACCTCTTCCTCTGAACTGTGAAAGTCATCGCCACGACCTTCAGTCCATGTGGGGTCTAAGACCTCATCGTCCTCTGCATCGTCTTCCACCTAGTCTCCCTCCCTGACCTCCTCCTGTTCAGTCTGCACACTGCAAAAAGACGCGGCAGTGGGCACCTGTGTTTCGTCATCATCAGAGAGTCGGTGACTCTGCTGTGGTGGTATTCCCATGTCCTCTTCATCTGGAGACATAAGTGGTTGTGCGTCAGTGCATGGTATGTCTTCCTCCACTGGGGAAGGGCTAGGTGGACGCCCCTGGGAAACCCTGGAAGCAGAGTCTTCAAACAGAAGAAGAGACTGCTGCATAACTTGTGGCTCAGACCGTTTCCCTGATATGCTTGGGGGTGATGTGACAGACTGATGGGCTTGGTTTTCAGGTGCCACCTGTGCGCTTTCCGCAGAAGACTGGGTGGAAGACCATGTGGTGAACGTGCTGGAAGCACTGTCGGCCACCCAATCGATTAATGCCTGTACCTGCTCAGGCCTTACCATCCTAAGAGCGGCATTGTGCCCCACGAGATATTGCGGTACATTCTGCCGGCTAGTTGAGGGAGTTCGTTCCCTACTGTGTGCGCCTGGGGCCGAACGGCCACGTCCTCTACCAGCAACAGAGGCTCCACGGACACCACCACGACCGCGTCCTCGTCCCTTAATAGTATTTTTCTTCATTGTTGCGATTCAACTCGCACCACAATGAAATATATTATTTTTTATAAGCAAAATCCCCTCACTGGAATACTTTCAGTCTTTTGACTGTATGGATTACAGATGGAATGACTGTTATATGTGAGTACCGCTTTCTTTGACAGATTCTAGTATGGGTACATATATGTTTTCCCAACCCCAGCACATTAGTTTGCTAATTCCAGATGTATGAAACGCAGGCCTAACTGTATCTAGTATATTGAACGCCAGATAAACTAACTTGGCCTTTTTTAAATAAAAAAAAAAATTCCCTCACTGGAATACTTTCAGTCTTTTGACTGTATGGATTACAGATGGAATGACTGTTATATGTGAGTACCGCTTTCTTTGACAGATTCTAGTATGGGTACATATATGTTTTCCCAACCCCAGCACATTAGTTTGCTAATTCCAGATGTATGAAACGCAGGCCTAACTGTATCTAGTATATTGAACGCCAGATAAACTAACTTGGCCTTTTTTAAATAAAAAAAAAAATTCCCTCACTGGAATACTTTCAGTCTTTTGACTGTATGGATTACAGATGGAATGACTGTTATATGTGAGTACCGCTTTCTTTGACAGATTCTAGTATGGGTACATATATGTTTTCCCAACCCCAGCACATTAGTTTGCTAATTCCAGATGTATGAAACGCAGGCCTAACTGTATCTAGTATATTGAACGCCAGATAAACTAACTTGGCCTTTTTTAAATAAAAAAAAAAATTCCCTCACTGGAATACTTTCAGTCTTTTGACTGTATGGATTACAGATGGAATGACTGTTATATGTGAGTACCGCTTTCTTTGACAGATTCTAGTATGGGTACATATATGTTTTCCCAACCCCAGCACATTAGTTTGCTAATTCCAGATGTATGAAACGCAGGCCTAACTGTATCTAGTATATTGAACGCCAGATAAACTAACTTGGCCTTTTTTAAATAAAAAAAATTCCCTCACTGGAATACTTTCAGTCTTTTGACTGTATGGATTACAGATGGAATGACTGTTATATGTGAGTACCGCTTTCTTTGACAGATTCTAGTATGGGTACATATATGTTTTCCCAACCCCAGCACATTAGTTTGCTAATTCCAGATGTATGAAACGCAGGCCTAACTGTATCTAGTATATTGAACGCCAGATAAACTAACTTGGCCTTTTTTAAATAAAAAAAATCCCCTCACTGGAATACTTTCAGTCTTTTGACTGTATGGATTACAGATGGAATGACTGTTATATGTGAGTACCGCTTTCTTTGACAGATTCTAGTATGGGTACATATATGTTTTCCCAACCCCAGCACATTAGTTTGCTAATTCCAGATGTATGAAACGCAGGCCTAACTGTATCTAGTATATTGAACGCCAGATAAACTAACTTGGCCTTTTTTAAATAAAAAAAATCCCCTCACTGGAATACTTTCAGTCTTTTGACTGTATGGATTACAGATGGAATGACTGTTATACGTGAGTACCGCTTTCTTTGACAGATTCTAGTATGGGTACATATATGTTTTCCCAACCCCAGCACATTAGTTTGCTAATTCCAGATGTATGAAACGCAGGCCTAACTGTATCTAGTATATTGAACGCCAGATAAACTAACTTGGCCTTTTTTAAATAAAAAAAATCCCCTCACTGGAATACTTTCAGTCTTTTGACTGTATGGATTACAGATGGAATGACTGTTATATGTGAGTACCGCTTTCTTTGACAGATTCTAGTATGGGTACATATATGTTTTCCCAACCCCAGCACATTAGTTTGCTAATTCCAGATGTATGAAACGCAGGCCTAACTGTATCTAGTATATTGAACGCCAGATAAACTAACTTGGCCTTTTTTAAATAAAAAAAATCCCCTCACTGGAATACTTTCAGTCTTTTGACTGTATGGATTACAGATGGAATGACTGTTATATGTGAGTACCGCTTTCTTTGACAGATTCTAGTATGGGTACATATATGTTTTCCCAACCCCAGCACATTAGTTTGCTAATTCCAGATGTATGAAACGCAGGCCTAACTGTATCTAGTATATTGAACGCCAGATAAACTAACTTGGCCTTTTTTAAATAAAATAAAAATTCCCTCACTGGAATACTTTATGGCTTTTCACTGTATGGATTACAGGTGGACTGGTATTAGTAGGGGTGACACAAGCACACCCAAGTCCCTGATGTAGGATTTCTATGGCACAGACCACTATTACAAGTGATTAATGGACGTTGGGAGAGATTGTGCTGCAGCACTAGTCCCAAGATGGCCGCCGCCTATCAGCCCAGTAACATGTGCCACAAAATGGTCTGCACAACCTTTAAAAAAAATAGCCTTGGACTGTGCTGCTAAATCGCTATTGGTCTGAATCCCAGGTGTAGATGTCTGACTTGTTTGGAGCTTTGGAATGCACACTGTGGCAGCTTCTGCTGCAGCACTACAAGTCGCAAAATGGCGGCCGGCGGTCAGCCCAGGTACATTTTATACAACTATACTGATACAAGGAGGATGAATTATATATCAGTGATGATAATTTTAGTTTCTATATACAATCAGATGCAAGTGATTTGACCAATTATTTATGCAATTGATATAAGGGTAATAATTCTATATATTTATGCATTATTGGGATGAATTTAGATGGATAGGAGGACATAATACGGAGAAGAATTTTTTAATTATTGTGTTTTATTGATTTTTTTTATAAACATTATGTATTGAGTATTAAAAGGTATATTGATTAATACAATTTAGGTGAATCTTTTTGTGCCGTACTAGATGATAATGTGCCTGTCATCAAAACCACTTTTAATACTATGATTTAGGAAATAAAGTTAGCCTTATTTGAGCAATGTGTTGCAGCAGTGTTTGAGCACCGTATGGTTCCATTATTTGGACAGGTTATGGCAGCATTATTTGAACACTGTATGATATTATTTCAGTTTTGAATGGATGTGGGCAACAACCTGGTTTAGTAGGGACAGAAAGTGTCCTGGAATGTGGCAGCAGAACGGGCATGGCAGGGCCACAGACAAGTGAGTGTGGCGCCAGTTAGGACCATAGAGATGTAGTATTCATTGCTGCATTGTGTTTTTTGGCACTTTACAGAAGCATTATAACATTTCAATTTGAACATTGCATGGAGTTGGACTTCAGGTTTCATTCAATGATATTGCAACCTGTACATAAAAACTAGTGAGCAAGACTACCTTCATTTGCTGAAAATGAGCATATTCATATAAGCAGCAAATGTTTGGTAGACATTTCAGACCTGGAAATCCATTATGTTCCTCTGAATGTGGAGTTCCTGCAGCCCATACATTGATTTCTGGAAGCAAAATTTAGATGAATAGAACAGTCACAGAAATTCCTGCAGAAGGCAATCTACCATGTGAGAATTTATCTTAAGAAAAGGTAATTATCTTTGTCCTTTGCTAAAGGTTACAGAGAAATTCTGGGCTTGATTTTTATTTTCATACATTACTGCTTCTTAACAACTCCAGTCCAATAATGATGGATATGTAATAGGTAACATAATAATAATAATAATGAACAATCAAAGGGAACCCGCGCTACCTTCTTTAATAAAACGGAATGCAATCCACAATACACTGAATAACACTCCTTGGAGTGTGCCGCTGCAGGTTTATAATAGGGAAAAAAAGCCTAAACCCTACAATGAGTGAGTGGAATCAGAAAAGCAATGTAATAAACCGCGCTGGCCGTACAGTGTAAATCTACAAGTTTGTTATCCTGGAACAGGGTGTATATGTTGATAACTTGCCTTACTACCGGTGGTCTTTTGGGATTCCTTGGGGAGCCTCCTGGTGTTTGTATTCAGGAGTGATGGTAACGGCTGTGTCTTCAGGTTTCCTAACAAGCGCGCGCGGTCCCGGCCGGTGACTCGTGCGCGTCAGGGAAACCCAGGCTGGTGATCAAAGAGGACGCTGCTTCCGTGTGACGTCACACTGGGTACGGATACTCTTTTAGACCAAAAGATCTCTCCAACGCGTTTCGAAATTATCGAATTTCTTCATCAGGGATGAGTTCTGGTTAATTCCTCGCAGAGTAAATAGGCGTCCGTCTCCATGGTCACCAGTTAACCCGTCACTCCCCACAACACACTGTGATTGCATACACGGATCTTCATTTTAACATCTCTGTTGATTTAATCAGGTAAGAGTTTTAAAGGACACGATAATATAATATATCATGGATATGGATGCAATTTCAAACAGTATAGGTTGTATAAGTCCTAGAGTCATCATTGTGAATTCGTGTTCAACGGCTATTATACAGTCATGGGTATTTTAGGAGAAGGCAAATAATTCAATCTCTTGATTAAGTCCCACTGTTGCAAGGGTGTTCAGATTGAAGATCCACTTTGTTTCATTCCTGGACATTGTTTTAATAAAGTCTCCGCCTCGTTGGTCCGGTTTAATATGTTCCAGCGCACCAAACATAGATCCTTTAAAAACTCCTCCTTGTTTCTCAGTAAAGTGTCGGGATAGTGGATGACCGTCAAATTTTTTCTTTATATTAGCAATGTGTTCCTTAATCCTGGTTTGCAAAGTTCTTTTGGTCCTCCCCACATATAATTTTGTGCATGGGCATTTAATGAAGTAGATCACCCCACTGGTATAACAGGTGAGGTGGCCCTCTATCCCAAATGTCCCATGCGCCCCTTCTATGGTGTTTATTGGTTTTGTTTGACCTGTAATCTGACAGGCTTTGCAAGTTTTACACGGAAAAAAGCCAGAATTAGGATTATAGATGGTTGTTTTTATATTTTTCTTTATTGTTTTAACAGACGGAGCTATTAAATTTCCCACGTTTTTGGCCTTCTGAAATACAAAACATGGGTATTTGGATATTCTATCCCCTATTATTTTGTCCTGTTTCAGGATGTCCCAGTGACATTTGACAATTCTTTTGAAGACTTTTTCCTTTTCACTATACTGTGTTATAATGGGAATCTTTATAAGGTCCGTTTCATTGTCCAAATGGTCTTTTTGGACAATGTCTTCCCTATTGGTCTTTTTGTGTATAAGTGACTTCCTATCAATTGATGCTATTTCTGACTTAATTTTTTCTAATTCATCAGTCTTATAGCCCTTCTCCTCAAATTTGCTTATTAACACCTTGGCCTCCTTATCAAACTGCTCCAAAAGTGTGCAGTTTCTCCTAAGCCTGATGAATTGGCTACGTGGCACATTAATTAGCCAGGTTGGTAGATGACAGCTTTCCAGTGAGATGTAGCTGTTACTATCAGTCGGTTTTAAATAGGTTTCGGTCAATATTGTGTCTTTCTGGATGGAAATTGTAAGATCCAAAAAGTGGATCTGATCTGTACTGAAGGTTGGAGTGAATTGAAGGTAAAACTCGTTTTTATTAATTTCCGTTAAAAAATCTTGGAGTGATTCCTGACCCCCCCTCCAAATAAAAACAATATCGTCGATGAAACGATGCCAGAGGACCAGATTCGCGCGGAGTTCGCCACCTGGGTAGATGGCAAGCTCCTCCCACCGTCCCATGTATAAATTAGCGAAACTCGGCGCGAATCTGGTCCCCATGGCAGTACCCCATATCTGGAGGAAAAAACTTTCTTCAAATTTAAAATAATTATGTTTTAAAATAAATAGAATGCACTCCCCAATGAATTCGATTTGTTCCAATGGTAGTGCATTGTCTTTCCTTAAAAAAATATTCGGCAGCTTCTCTACCCTTCTCATTTTCAATAACAGTGTAAAGTGAGGACACGTCAAGTGTACCCAAAATGTATCCTGGTTTCCATTCCACTCTATCCAAAATTTCCAAAATATGCTGAGTGTCTTTCAAATAAGCTGGAAGTTTTTGAACATAAGGCTGTAGGATCACAGCAACATATTTTGACAGATTTGATGTAAGGCTGCCTATGCCCGAAATTATGGGCCTCCCTGGTGGATCAGTGGTGCTCTTATGAATTTTGGGCAGGTAATAAAATATAGCCATGCGTGGGGATCGGATGTTGATAAATTCGGCTTCCTCTTTGGTAATAATGCACTTTTTTCTCCCTTTTTGTATTAATCTGGTCATCTCATGTTTGTATTGAAAAATAGGGTTTGATTTAAGTGGTTGATACGTGTTGGTGTCCCCCAGGAGTCTCATAGATTCAGTATGGTATTGTAAATAATCCAATATAACAATACCCCCGCCCTTATCAGCCGGGCGGATGATGATATCATTATTATTTTGAAGAGATTTTATGCTTGCTTGTTCATCACGGCTTAAATTGTGTTTGTATCTTTTTCGGTTCGGTTTTATTTTTCGTAGATCCCTTAATACTAGATGTTCAAAAGTTTTGAATGCTTCAGAGTATTCATTCAGGGGATTAAAATTAGACTTATTTTTTAAAAAAGTATTATAATATATCACTTTATTGTTTGGTAATGCTTCAGATGTCGCTTTAGTGTCATTATTATTTGTATGTTCTGCTGTAATGATTTTTCCTATATTGGTTTTATTATTTTTCATATCTACTTTCTTACTATCTATATGATTCTTCATTGTACTATTAATGATTTTATTTTCATTTTTATTTTTATTATTTTTTATATTTCGCATAATCGTATCATTCATTGTACTTTGGCGATCTTTTTTCAAAAAATATTTTTTGAGGGCCAAGTTACGTAAAAAAAATTTTAGGCCCACAAATGCATTAAAGGGGTTAAAGGAAGAAGATGGTGCATATTTCAGACCTTTTTGTAATAATTTATGGTCACCCGTAGTGAGGACATATTTACTTAGATTATATATTTTTTGTCCATCAGGTATGCTTATTTTCTTGGAGATTTTCTTCCCCCTTTTTCCCCTTTTGGTTCGTTGTTTTCTTTTTGTTGTTTTCGTGATGGACGTGCCTGAAAAAAATCCTTTTTGATACTTTTCTTCAATGTTTTATTTTTAGTTATAACTGAATTAGTGTTAACTTCAGATATTGGTGTATTTTTTGGTGTATTTGTATTTTTTGTATATTTTGTAGATCTAGTGTTTTTAGGAGTATAACTTCTCAATAATGATGTATGGTCCTTCTTTGGGGCATAACTTTTAACTACAGCACTATAGCTTTTGTTGTGATTACTAATTAGTGAGGGTTCCGTACAATCTTGAATACCTGTTTCGGAATCCTCCAGTGCACTAAATCTATTGGACATAGATAAAGGGCTGGTTTCTGGTCTATTTGGATATTTCTCCTTTGGACCTACATGATGATGAGATTTGATATGTACCATTGGAGTAAGGGGCACCTGTTTCCTAGGTGAACAGTGTCTAGGAGAATTGTCAGGACTTGTTTCATGAGTGGAAACATTTCTACTATCAAGCATATTATCATCACATAGAACTTCATCCAGAGTACTATATTGTAGTCTATCCGATATTAAGCTGAGGTTTTCTCCTAGTGACATTTGGGGGATGGAATCACGTTCAAATTTATGTTTCTTCTTTTCTATGATTTCATCCTCCTTAATTTTAATCCTATTTTTGATAGATTTCTGTAGGTGAATGATGTCAGGGTGCTCTGAAAATGGTTTTAAAGTCGCAAATAATGCCGCAATTTCTTTATTTGTGTTAATAAGTCCATTTTTTCTTTTTTCAATAATAAAATGTATTGCACTTCTTGAAAAGGTATGGAGTAAATCATTCCATTCTTTGAGCGTGTTAGCGTCCCCTACATCTCCTGCCAAAGTCTTGTATATTTTAAGTCCCTTCGGGATAATATCCCATTCTAGATATTTCTCCAGGGATGCAATTTCCCACATGTCTCTCATTTCATTTATTAGGAGTCTCTCTAACCTTTTTAGTTTGCTGAGGGCATCTTCAATTTGTTTGTTCACTAAATCAACATTTTCCAGAGATCCTCCTTCCCGTAGGTTGAAGAAGGTCTGGACGAATCTAATCCTAGTTTTTCTATCTGCCGCAAGGTCACACATGGCTACAGATTATTTTTATGTTAAGATAGAGAGAGTATTGAAATTGATGGAACTATGATGAAGGCGTGCTGCTGGGTGCCACTGGCAATTTAGCGGATTGAACCTAGAAGAAAAAACAATCAAAGGGAACCCGCGCTACCTTCTTTAATAAAACGGAATGTAATCCACAATACACTGAATAACACTCCTTGGAGTGTGCCGCTGCAGGTTTATAATAGGGAAAAAAAGCCTAAACCCTACAATGAGTGAGTGGAATCAGAAAAGCAATGTAATAAACCGCGCTGGCCGTACAGTGTAAATCTACAAGTTTGTTATCCTGGAACAGGGTGTATATGTTGATAACTTGCCTTACTACCGGTGGTCTTTGGGGATTCCTTGGGGAGCCTCCTGGTGTTTGTATTCAGGAGTGATGGTAACGACTGTGTCTTCAGGTTTCCTAACAAGCGCGCGCGGTCCCGGCCGGTGACTCGTGCGCGTGAGGGAAACCCAGGCTGGTGATCAAAGAGGACGCTGCTTCCGTGTGACGTCACACTGGGTACGGATACTCTTTTAGACCAAAAGATCTCTCCAACGCGTTTCGAAATTATCGAATTTCTTCATCAGGGATGAGTTCTGGTTAATTCCTCGCAGAGTAAATAGGCGTCCGTCTCCATGGTCACCAGTTAACCCGTCACTCCCCACAACACACTGTGATTGCATACACAGCCGTTACCATCACTCCTGAATACAAACACCAGGAGGCTCCCCAAGGAATCCCCAAAGACCACCGGTAGTAAGGCAAGTTATCAACATATACACCCTGTTCCAGGATAACAAACTTGTAGATTTACACTGTACGGCCAGCGCGGTTTATTACATTGCTTTTCTAATAATAATAATGGTATATCATGCTTCAGATTAAAGCAACGGGGCCCATCTCTGGAACCACTTTCAATCTTTCTGTTGTCCCCTCTTCCTCAAGAACCATAAGCACCATGAATTACATGTACGTCCATCCAAAGGTGGGCTTGTGCTTTAGTTTGAGTAAATTACAGGTTAGGAACTTACCTACAACATAAGCTGCAGGACACATAACCCACAGTAACTTTACCTTCTAAAACTGTTTACAACAAATCTCCAATAAAACATTATTCATCACCCATAAAAAGAAACATTTAAAAAAATATCAGTGTGATATAGTTTCCATTTATACAGTAAATAAGCTCAGTGTGAAAGAAAATGACAGTGGAGCATAGCTGATACTCCAGGAGCATCCAAGTGAATTCTAATGTCAAAATAAATATGCATTGACACTTAATATCTCTGCTCACTCAAACAGAAACACTTAGAACTGGCACAAATGAAAAATCTTTCTTTATGACAAATTCATCATATGTACTTCCCAAGCCACTAAACATTTCAGAGATAATTTTCTTTCTTTCTTTCTTTCTTTCTTTCTTTCTTTCTTTCTTTCTTTCTTTCTTTCTTTCTTTCTTTCTTTTTCTTTCCTTAATATCCATTCATTTTTTAATCTCCATTTTCAAATTTATTTTTATTTTCCTTTCCTTTGTTCTTATTTTCCCTCCATTTTTTTATTTTATTTTTCCTATTTAAATTTTTTTCTTTTTTTTTTTCATTTCCATCTTTCTTTTCCTCTTCTGTCTTTTGCTCTCTAACTTTTTGATTTCCATTCAATTTTTCCTTATTTTTCCTATCCCTTTATTTATCTTCTGTCTTTTCATGTTTTCATTTTATTTTCTTCTTTCCTTTTCCTCTCTTTTTATTTCCTTTCCACTTTTTTTTTTTTGTTTTGCTTTGCCTTATATTTGGCTTTCCCTTTTATTCTTACATTTTTTCTTTCACTTCATTTCTTTTTTTTTATACAGTACTTTACTTTCTAGTTTGTATTCTTTATCTTTTCTCTCCCTTTGTTTCCCTTCTATTCTTTTTGCTTTTACTTTCTTTTTCCCTTTTTCCTCTCCTTTTTCCTTTTATTTCCTTAACTGTTGTCTTCTCTCCCATTCATTATTTATTTATTTTCTGTTTATTTTTCAAAATATTTTGCTCATAACATAAAATTTTGGGATATTTGGTATTTGCAAGCATAAGATAATTACATATCACAGGGCATATTGAGATTCTACTTTATCTTTTACGTGTCTAGAATGGTATTTTGATGTGATTTGTTAAATAGAATGAATCACCTCCTCCGATTCCCTCCTGTCCTTTGACTATGTAAGCATCCACTGTTATTCTGCAATCACGGAGATGAGGGTTAACACATGCATGGAACTTCAGAAGGACAGATTGAATGAAAGAAAACTAAAAATAATAAGTAAGCCCCGCCACACTCTGAAAGTTTGGCAGCTTTTTTTTTTTGTCTAAGGCCTTGCTCACACTGCACCGACCATGGGGCAGCTGCATGAGGATCGCAGACCCAGTCGCTTGAATGGGTCCGCGATCCGTCCGTTCCGCAAAAATATAGAGCAAGTTCTATCTTTTTGCGGTGCGGAAGCACAGAACGGAACCTAGGGTTCCGCATTGCATCTCTGAATTCAGGGGAATGGGTCCCCATCCGTGATGCGGAATGCACATGGCTGGTGCCACGTGTATTTTGGACCCGCCGTATGTGGGCCGCAATAAGGCAATGGAGGGGCAACGGCCGTGTGAATGAGCCCTTTTTCTGATGGAATACCATTTAAATAATAATTGTCCTAGTTAGAGATGAGCGAATCAAAGTTGACGAAGTGGAATTCGATCCGAATTTCAGGAAAAATTTGATTCGCACCAAATCAGAATTTCCTCACGCTTTGTGGTAAGGAATCACATTTTTTCCTAAAACGGCTTATGCACGTGTTAGGACATGGAGCAAGGAAGTCTGGGAATGAGGGATCACCCACAATGCCATGCATGCAGCCAATCCGCAGCCAGCCAGCCCTGTAATGTCACAGCCCTATAAATGGCCTCAGCCATCTTGGATTCAGCCATTTTCTTAGTGCAGGGGTAGACGTTAGCAGGCGCTAGGGACAGTGGTAGAAAAGACTTTAAAACTTTTATTTTGCTGTATAGAAGTTCAGGGAAAGAATAGGGAGGAAACATTCCACTGTATGGAAGCAAAACAGGGTTCAGTAGTGGAGTTTACAGCCTGGGTAATAGGAACAATCCTATTACACCTTGCTGCACTGACTGGGGATCCAAATTGCCATTGTATAGCTCTGTAATTCCAGCAAACTCTTTTTGGCATGTATTATTGGCAAAAAGATTTTTTTTTTTTGCCGTTCAGTGGTGCAGTTAAATGTTCCAAAGCCCTTTTTGGTGTGTATTAGTGGCAAAAAAATACATATTATTTGCCATTCAGCGGTGCAGTTACATGTTATAAAGCCCCTTTTGGCAAGCATTAGTGGCGCAAAAAAGTATTTGCCGTTGTGTGGTGTAGTGGGAAAATTACAGCCCTTTTGGCGTGTATTAATGGCAAAAAAATATATATTTACCATTCAGCGGTACAGTTATATGTTCTAAAGCCCTTTTTGACACGTATTAGTGGCAAAAAATATATATTTGCCGTTCAGTGGCGCAGTTATATGTTCTAAAGCCTTTTGTGGCGTGTATAAGTGGAAAAAAATAAGGGCCTATTTGCCATTCAGCGGTGCAGTTATATGTCCCAAAGCCCTTTTTGGTGTGTATTAGTGGCAAAAAAATACATATTATTTGCCATTCAGCGGTGCAGTTACATGTTCTAAAGCCCCTTTTGGCAAGCATTAGTGGCGCAAAAAAGTATTTGCCGTTGTGTGGTGTAGTGGGAAAATTACAGCCCTTTTGGCGTGTATTAGGGAGTGCAGAATTATTAGGCAAGTTGTATTTTTGAGGATTAATTTTATTATTGAACAACAACCATGTTCTCAATGAACCCAAAAAACTCATTAATATCAAAGCTGAATATTTTTGGAAGTAGTTTTTAGTTTGTTTTTAGTTTTAGCTATTTTAGGGGGATATCTGTGTGTGCAGGTGACTATTACTGTGCATAGTTATTAGGCTACTTAACAAAAAACAAATATATACCCATTTCAATTATTTATTTTTACCAGTGAAACCAATATAACATCTCAACATTCAGAAATATACATTTCTGACATTCAAAAACAAAACAAAAACAAATCAGTGACCAATATAGCCACCTTTCTTTGCAAGGACACTCAAAAGCCTGCCATCCATGGATTCTGTCAGTGTTTTGATCTGTTCACCATCAACATTGCGTGCAGCAGCAACCACAGCCTCCCAGACACTGTTCAGAGAGGTGTACTGTTTTCCCTCCTTGTAAATCTCACATTTGATGGAGGACCACAGGTTTTCAATAGGGTTCAGATCAGGTGAACAAGGAGGCCATGTCATTAGATTTTCTTCTTTTATACCCTTTCTTGCCAGCCACGCTGTGGAGTACTTGGACGCGTGTGATGGAGCATTGTCCTGCATGAAAATCATGTTTTTCTTGAAGGATGCAGACTTCTTCCTGTACCACTGCTTGAAGAAGGTGTCTTCCAGAAACTGGCAGTAGGACTGGGAGTTGAGCTTGACTTCATCCTCAACCCGAAAAGGCCCCACAAGCTCATCTTTGATGATACCAGCCCAAACCAGTACTCCACCTCCACCTTGCTGGCGTCTGAGTCGGACTGGAGCTCTCTGCCCTTTACCAATCCAGCCACGGGCCCATCCATCTGGCCCATCAAGACTCACTCTCATTTCATCAGTCCATAAAACCTTAGAAAAATCAGTCTTGAGATATTTCTTGGCCCAGTCTTGACGTTTCAGCTTGTGTGTCTTGTTCAGTGGTGGTCGTCTTTCAGCCTTTCATACTTGGCCATGTCTCTGAGTACTGCACACCTTGTGCTTTTGGGCACTCCAGTGATGTTGCAGCTCTGATATATGGCCAAACTGGTGGCAAGTGGCATCTTGGCAGCTGCACGCTTGACTTTTCTCAGTTCATGGGCAGTTATTTTGCGCCTTGGTTTTTCCACAGGCTTCTTGCGACCCTGTTGACTATTTTGAATGAAACGCTTGATTGTTCGATGATCACGCTTCAGAAGCTTTGCAATTTTAAGAGTGCTGCATCCCTCTGCAAGATATCTCACTATTTTTGACTTTTCTGAGCCTGTCAAGTCCTTCTTTTGACCCATTTTGCCAAAGGAAAGGAAGTTGCCTAATAATTATGCACACCTAATATAGGGTGTTGATGTCATTAGACCACACCCCTTCTCATTACAGAGATGCACATCACCTAATATGCTTAATTGGTAGTAGGCTTTCGAGCCTATACAGCTTGGAGTAAGACAACATGCATAAAGAGGATGATGTGGTCAAAATACTCATTTGCCTAATAATTCTGCACTCCCTGTATATATTTGCCGTTCAGCGGTGCAGTTATATGTTCTAAAGCCCTTTTTGACACGTATTAGTGGAAAAAAATATATATTTGCCGTTCAGCGGTGCAGTTATATGTTCTAAAGCCCTTTTTGACATGTATTAGTGGCAAAAAATATATATTTGCCGTTCAGCGATGCAGTGATATGTTCTAAAGCCTTTTGTGGCGTGTATAAGTGGAAAAAAATAAGGGCTTATTTGCTGTTCAATGGTGCAGTCATATATTCCAAAGCCCATTTTGGTGTGTATTAGTATAAAAAAAAAAATACATATTATTTGCCGTTCAGCGATGCAGTTGCAGCCTGCTGCCCCTTGGGGCCCTATTAGAGGGTTGGTACCCAGGTGTAGGAATGGCCGAGTGGTATAGGGTGGCCTAAAATGTCCCTTCTAGTGTAAGTGAGTGTTACGGTGCTCCTACCTGGATATGGCTGGACCCCGGGCGTTGGCTCCGAAGCAGACAAATAGGGTAGAATAGTTCAGGAATTTGAAGAAATAATTGAGTCCAGACCTTGTGATGAAGTTGAATAGCAGCTTTACTTTTATAAACTTACAGCAGACACATTTTTCCAACTTTGTCTTGGTCCCAGAAGGCTTTAGCATTAAAACTCTGGCAGGCAAACTCAACTCTGCTACATCTGTTGCTCTCTGGCTCTATTGTGCTGACAGGCTTGCTGTATAACTTAGCTTCTTCTTTATGTTGCAACTTCTCTCTTTGTTGTCTGTTTCTTAATTATGCAAGGGAACTCTCCTCCTGGCTCCTGAGGCTGTAAACTGTGGCCTCCATATCCAGCAGAGATGACGGTGCTTTGGCTGGCTTGGCTTGGGCACATCCAGTAGAGACATGCAAAGCACACCCTCCTTCCCCTAGCAGGGTGTAAGCTAGACGAACTAAAACTGATCCCCACCCTTCCTGCAGGAAGTGGGACTCGCCAACTCCTCAACAGCTGGGGGTTAGAAAGGAATGGAAAGCTCCATTCGACCTAACTGTAGCTCTGCCATGTCTGCCATGTTTGCTGCCACCTGCTGGTGAACCAGGCACATTACATGGGGACATAACAGTTAAAACATTAGAAATAGGAATGCACAGTGTAGTGGAAATAAATAAATAAACAAGCCCCCGATATGAGATTATCAGATAAATTTTTCCTGGGAGAAACCAAGACAACCTAGGGGGGGAGGGAGGGCATACTCTATTTTCTTTTTGTGAAATGGTATAATGATATGATGATAAATATGATATTGCTAATGGTAATCATGTAATATTTTTTGCATGTAATTTTTTATATGGAAAATAAAAATATTTAAATATAAATAAATAAATAAATAAACAAGATGACATTATATTAGCCCATTAGAGACAGTAGCGGGGTGAAAAAGTGGTAATACCACTCTGGGGCGTTACACGGTTCTATGTTCTAAAGCCTTTTGTGGAGTGTATAAGTGGAAAAAAGTAAGGGCCTATTTGCTGTTCAGCGGTGCAGTTATATGTTCTAAAGCCCTTTTTGGCGTGTATTACTGGCACAAAAAAAAGTATTTACCGTTGTGTGGTGAAGTGGGAAAATTACATCCTTTTTGGCGTGTATTAGTGGTAAAAAAATATATATTATTTGCCGCTCAGTGGTGCAGTTATATGTGGTGCAGTTATATCTTCTAATGCCCTTTTTGACGCGTATTAGTGGCAAAAAATATATATTTGCCATTCAGCGGTGTAGTTATATGTTCTAAAGCCCTTTTTGTCGTGTATTAGTGGCAAAAAAATATATATATTTGCCGTTCAGCGGTGCAATGATCTGTTCTAAAGCCCTTTTTGGCGTATATTGGCAAAAAAATATATATATTTACTGTTCAGCGGTGCAGTTATCTGTTCTAAAGCCTTTTGTGGCGAGTATTAATGGAAAAAATAATGTATTATTTGCCGTTCAGCAGTGCAGTTAAATGTTCTAAAGCCCTTTTTTGCGTGTATATGCGCAAAAAAATATATTTGCCATTGTGTGGTGAAGTGAGAAAATTACAGCCTTTTTTGGCATGTATTAGTGCAAAAAAAAAGTATTTGCCGTTATGTGGTGAAGTGAATTACAGCCTTTTGTTGCGTGTATCAGTGACAAAAAATATATATATTTGCCCTTCAGCGGTGCCATTATATGTTCTAAAGCACTTTTTTGCGTGTATTAGTGGCACAAAAAAAGTATTTGCCGTTGTGTGGTGAAGTGAGTATATTACAGCACTTTTTGGCATGTATTAGTGGCAAAAAATATATATATTTGCTGTTCTGTTCCAGTATCTTGCATTGTGTATTGGTATGCTCCCCCCCCCCTCCCCCCCCCGTTTTCAGGCTTCTAGTTAGTTTAGCCTAGCTCCCTGTTTTCCTAGTAATGCCTTGCTCATAGTGTGCTCAGTTTTCTGAGTAGCAGCATTCATCTTCTGAGTTAGGAGTTATTGTTGGCATAATTCTTTTACCATCTGGATTACCCTGCAACATCTTGTAATACAATCTCCGGATTAAAAGGCTACTTGATTAACGCCTGGGTGTCTAATGCGTAAGCTGTAAGTGGAGAAAGTCAAATTCAACAAATCACTCCCATGTGCATAGAGGTTGCTCTACACAGGTGCGTGATTGTATATAGCTGACTTTAGAAACGCCACATTTGCCATTCAGCGGTGCAGTTATATGTTCTAAAGCACATTTTAGCGTGTATTAGTGGCACAAAAAAGTATTTGCCGTTGTGTGATGAAGTGAGAATATTACAGCCCTTTTTGGTCTGTATTAGTCGCAAAAATATATATATTTGCCATTGAGCAGCGCAGTTATATGTTCTAAAGCACTCTTTGCGTGTATTAGTTTTACAAAAAAATTTATTTGCAGTTGTGTGGTGAAGTGAGAATATTACAGCATGTATTAGTTGCAAAATAATATATATTTGCCGTTCAGCGCTGCAGTTATCTGTTCTAAAGCCTTTTGTAACCGTAGCTGTAACTACGGTCAGGGACAATACATGTCCTTTATGGCCCACTGGGTGAATGTGGTTTATGCACTGCCACACCAGCAATTTGGCCAGGTGACGCCGCTTCCGCCTCCACGTTCTCACGCCGTTGGTCCTGCGACAATGTCCGCCTCTGTCTCCTCATCCTCCACCGTGTCCTTTGCCTCCACTGCAGGCACAATTCACAGTGCCCGTCCAGCATACCACATGTGCATGGCACGGTGGTGTCACGCTGTTCCGCACCTCGTTTGCCTGGACGAACTGAGTTACACAGGGGAGGAACTGCTCAGTTTCCTTTATCAAGAAATCAAATACTGACTTTCTCTGCAAAAACTCAAAATCGGAACCATGGGGACCGACAATGGGAAGAATATGGTGTCGGCGCTGCGTCAAGGAGGGCTGATCCATGCGCCCTGCATGGCACACGTGTTCAATCTGGTTGTCAAGTGGTTCCTGAAGTCTTCCACCCATCTGCAAGACATCCTAAAAATAGCCAGGAAACTTTATATGCACTTCAGCCACTCATACACCGCAAAGCACACCCTCCTTGAGCTGCAGGGGCAGAACGGCATCCCCCAATATAAGCTGATATGCGAAGTTTCCATCCGTTGTTGGAATTCCACCCTCAATATGTTCTAGATCTCACGGCCACAAGAGCCCTGTGGGGGCTGAACTGGAGGAGGAGGAGGTGGAGAAGGACATTGGAGCGCAAACAATATGTAGCGAAATGGGTTGTTTTTATACACGGGTGACAGGAGAGGAGGAGCAGGCAGAGGAGCTACAGGGTAATGAGGAAGACAAGGCAGAGGACCCAGACATACCATGGCATTATGAAGTGGAGATGGAGGCAGGGAGTCCCTCCGAGTCACTAGTACAAATGGCCCGATGCATGCTTACTTACTTGCGTAGTGACAACCGTATTGTCACCAATCAGCAGAGGGATGACTTATGGCTCTCCACCTTGTTGAACCCTCACTACCGGTCCAAAATGGAGGCCTTTTTACACCCGCTGAGAGGGAGGACAAACTGAAATACTATAGAGACAGCCTATGTAGTCAGTTGGCCGCTGCCTATCTGTGCCAAAATACATTCCATCGCAGGTCTGACCGGGGGGCACTCTGTGCTCACGTTCCACTGCCATGGCTGCTGTAGCAGGTTGGAGGGGTAGGAGCAGTTCCAGCTCCATTAGCAGCAACTTGAGTCTGGAGTCGCTGATGAGCAGCTTTCTTCACCTGCCTAGTGAAGAAACTACTCAACAGCAGCAGCAGCTAGACCTGGAGCAGAACCTGAACCAGCAGGTGGTGGCATACTTGGACAGTACCCTGCCACCCCACATTAAAGATCCGCTGGACTACTGGGAAGCCAAACTGAATTTGTGGCCGCAACTGGCAGAGTTTGCCCTGGAAAGCTATCCTGCCTGGCCAATAGTGTGGCATCAAAGCGGGTGTTTAGTGCGGCGGGGGCCATAGTTACCCCAAGTAGAACTCGCCTGTCCACCCAAAATGTGGAGAGGCTGACCTTTGTCAAGATGAATCAGGGGTGGATCAGCCAGGATTTCCTCCCACCAATGCCTGATGCATCAGACTAGATCATACAGTTGCAAGAAAAAGTATGTGAACCCTTTGGAATGATATGAATTTCTGCACAAATTGGTCATAAAATGGGATCTGATCTTCATCTAAGTCACAACAATAGACAATCACAGTCTGCTTAAACTAATAACATACAAAGAATTAAATGTTACCATGTTTGTTATTGAACAAACCATGTAAACATTCACAGTGCAGGTGGAAAAAGTATGTGAACCCCTAGACTAATGACATCTCGAAGAGCTAATTGAAGTGAGGTGTCAGCCAACTGGAGTCCAATAAATGAGATGAGATTGGAGGTGTTGGTTACAGCTGCCCTGCCCTATAAAAAGCACACACCAGTTCTGGGTTTGCTTTTCACAAGAAGCATTGCCTGATGTGAATGATGCCTCGCACAAAAGAGCTCTCTTAAGAATTGTTGACTTGCAGAAAGCTGGAAAGGGTTATAAAAGTATCTCCAAAATCCTTGCTGTTCATCAGTCCATGGTAAGACAAATTGTCTATAAATAGAGAAAGTTCAGCACTGCTGCTACTCTCCCTAGGAGTGGCCATCCTTTAAAGATGACTGCAAGAGCACAGCGCAGACTGCTCAATGAGGTGAAGAAGAATCCTAGAGTGTCAGCTAAAGACTTACAAAAGTCTCTGGCATATGCTAACATCCCTGTTAGCGAATCTACGATACGTAAAACACTAAACAAGAATGGATTTCATGGGAGAATACCACAGAGGAAGCCACTGCTGTCCAAAAAAAACATTGCTGCACGTTTACAGTTTGCACAAGAGCACTTGGATGTTCCACAGCAGTACTGGCAAAATATTCTGTGGACAGATGAAACCAAAGTTGAGTTGTTTGGAAGAAACACACAACACTATATCTGGAGAAAAAGAGGCACAGCACACCAACATCAAAACCTCATCCCAACTGTGAAGTATAATGGTGGGGTCATCATGGTTTGGGGCTGCTTTGCTGCGTCAGGGCCTAGACAGATTGCTATCATCGAAGGAAAAATGAATTCCCAAGTTTATCAAGATATTTTGCAGGAGAACTTAAGGCCATCTGTCCACCAGCTGAAGCTCAACCAAAGATGGGTGTTCCAACAGGACAACGACCCAAAGCATAGAAGTAAATCAACAACAGAATGGCTTAAACAGAAGAAAATACTCCTTCTGGAGTGGCCCAGTCAGAGTCCTGACCTCAACCCGATTGAGATGCTGTGGCATGACCTCAAGAAAGCGATTCACACCAGACATCCCAAGAATATTGCTGAACTGAAACAGTTCTGTAAAGAGGAATGGTCAAGAATTACTCCTGACCGTTGTGCACGTCTGATCTGCAACTACAGGAAACATTTGGTTGAAGTTATTGCTGCCAAAGGAGGTTCAACCAGTTATTAAATCCAAGGGTTCACATACTTTTTCCACCTGCACTGTGAATGTTTACATGGTGTGTTCAATAAAAACATGGTAACATTTAATTCTTTGTGTGTTATTAGTTTACACAGACTGTGATTGTCTATTGTTGTGACTTAGATGAAGATCAGATCATATTTTATGACCAATTTGTGTAGAAATCCATATCATTCCAAAGGATTCACATTCTTTTTCTTGCAACTGTATATGGTGCCACACCACCACTTTGACAAAAGAGACAGGTTTCTTCTGGCTACCTGCCTCAGCTATTCTGATGCTGCCACCCGCCTAATGCCACAGATCTGATGCCAAGTGCTCCTTCTTACACCCACCATCTTCAGCTGGTAGTGGTATTGCCACCCACCTCTCCACAATGTCAACGGGTCACTCTGTGGTCTCCTGATGCTGCTGCCACCTCCACACTATATCACCTTGCCACTCTGTGGCCTCCTGATGCTGCTGCTGCCACCTCCACACTGTCATTGTGCCACCCTGTGTCCTCCTCCTGATGCTGCTGCCACCTCCATACTCTGTCATTGTGCCACTCTGTGGCCTCCTGATGATGCTGATGCCACCTCCACACTGTCATTGTGCCATCCTATGGCCTCCTCTTTATGTTGCTGCTGCCGTCCCATCCACACTCTGTCATTGTGCCATTCAACTCCTGATTCAGCCTCCACCTCTGTTACTGTAATTTTGCCACTCTGTGGCTTCCTCCTGATGCTGCTGCTGCTGCTTCCACCTCCACACTATCATTGTGCCACTTTGTGGCCTCCTCCTGATGCTGCCACCACCTCCAGACTTTGTCATTGGGCCACTCTGTGGTCTCCTCATGCTGCTTTCACCTCACCACTATGTCATAGGGCCACTCTGTGGACTTTTCATGCTGTTCCCACCCTCCCCACTTCATGACTGGGCCACTATTTTGCCTTTCGGCCTGGCTGACATAATTATTTATTTGACCCTTCTTCTGATCTGTCAGAAGGAAGTAAAAATGATACGCACAACGGATCCTGTCTATGTAAAAGCTGTAAGGCCTGCATGACATTGTCCCTATTTTGCATCAGAATTGGCTTATGATTTGGTAGCCAAAAGCAAGAATGAGTACAAAACACAGAAGACATGCAAATATTCCATTCACGTGTCATCTCTGTTTTAGATCCACTCCTGTTTTGTTTGGCTTTAGCAATACTGATGAATTACTGACCAAATGCTGACCGAGTGAAGGCGGATGCTCTACAGACAGGATCAGTTTTTTGGGGGTTATTGTTCTGACAGATCAGAGAAAGGGCAAAATAACCAGTGACATCAACACAAACTTACTGCTGACACCCTCTCTCCTCTGTCTGGGTGGGCTCTACTTGTATAAGCGTTTACTAGAACAGGTTCTGTAGAAATCTATGTGGAATAAACTGGCGACAGTGTAAAAGGAGTGCGCTTCTCCTTGACACTAACATCGACCTGTAAGGCTGAGTTCATACTTGAGTTATTTGGTCAGTTTTGGCCCTGTGACTGCCCAAATAAGTGAAGTGTGCAGTGATTCTAAGAGCGACGCCTGTCATGTGCTTGTCATACTGACTCACAGTATTGTTTCACTACCACAGCAGACTCCCTATGAGTGTTATTGCAAGACACAGTGTTCTACACCCCTATAAAGGCTCTCTGCAGCTTGGAAATAGCCGTTTTTTTATGTGATTCGCCGTGAATAAATTCGGATCGAAGCAAATTTCACCGAAAAATTCGGCGAACCGGCCGAATCAAATTTTTGAAAAATTTGCTCATCTCTAATTACTGTTTTAATGCCCTCCCTATGAGTCAATACCTCTTTTTAGGTGTATTTCTGTTTGATTAATGACTCCCAATCTCTGTAAAGTGCAGCACTAAGTGGGTAAAGTAAATAGAATACTGTGTTTTTTTTAAAATCAGTTTCAGAAGAACCAGTAAGTTCAGTGCTGGGCCCCATAGAAGTTATGTGTTTCCATTCTTCACTGGTATTTACCTACTAGCATGGTGTCTAGTGTCAGGTTGGTCCCAGGCCTTGATCAGTGCAGTGTATAAGTCAGGTAAACTACATACAAGTATGGCTGCAAAATATCCTCATATACTCCTAATTATACTATATGCTACAAAATATTCTTATCTTTGATAAACCTCAACTTGCAGAAAGAAGTTGCTGTTTAAACAGTGGCTTTCGCATTGCATCCCATTTTGCAGTGTTCTCATGACTTATGTGAATTAGTTGTTCTTCACTAAGTAGTATGGTTGTGCTTCCGTGAGGCAGCAATGGCACAGCCAAAATCTCTCCATTCCATGGTGGCAAATATCTGCACAAATGTGCAAGTAAATGAAGCTATTCACATTATATGAAAACCACACCACGTGGAATATAGGACGACACGTCTCATGCCAACAGGATCAATCCACAGCCAAAATGTCTAAACAACTAGCACAAGACACAAACTAAAATATAAATAGCGCTGTATTAACATGTAAAATAAAGAAATTTAAATCATACCCATCCCACCAAGTTTATTGATAGTGTACCAAAAAAAATATCTTGGAATCTTTGGTAGCATGAGTCAAGCAACAAGTCACCTGCAATGCGTCACCTGAAATGCTTCAAGGGACTCCGCCCCCTTTCTCAAGCATGCATGCAAGACTGGATGCTGGACTGAAATAACATGATCATTCAACCAACTGTAACAATAATAATCAGGACAGTATACATCATCATAATACAAATCCTAAAATATATAATAAATGTAATACATTTAAAACACATAATATATTAATGCAATACCTTTAAAAACACCCATATACAAATGGCACATTTGTGGAACTAATACTGCACCTATGTATATTACAAAAAGGAGCTGAAACTGCTAACCTCATTTAACCTATTAGGAGTTTTGATGTCAAATTGGACAATCCATATCATCTCTCTCAGGAATAACATAATTCTAATCTGGTCAATATCCGACCCTCATACCTCCTCAAGGACACAGCATCTCAGATCATATGTCAAAACTCACTGAAATGCTTAGCCATTGTTGTCTCACCATATTTCTTGTTTACTACTTTACGTTAATCTGAAATTAGGTTAACGTAAAGAAGAAAACGAGAAATATGATGAGACCACAATGGCTTGGCATTTTAGTGCGTTTGGACATAGAACCTATGATGTGAGATGGTGTGTCCCTGAGGAGGTATGGGGTTCAGATAATCATTGAATTAGAATTAAGGTGTGGGGCTTAGTGGGAGGGGGGACTTCAAGCAGCCCACCATATTTACCATAACTTACACTGGAAAATAACTTAAGTTGTAGCTGAAGTCAACAACAGCCCATATCTGGCGTAGACTTTAGATTCTGGCACATGAAATGCCAAAGTTGTGACTAATATATTAAGAGGCATTTGCCTCTTAATAAATTAACCACAGTTCACTCTGGTGCAGAGGCATCAAACTGAAGCCAGTCTTGATAGATATCCTTATATATAGGGTTGAGCGAACCCAAACTGTAAAGTTCGGGGTCGTACCGAACTTTAGTATTTTTGGACCCCGGAACCAAACATTTCAGTAAAGGTTCGGGTTCGGTGTTCGGCGCTTTCTTGGCGCTTTTGAAAGGCTGCAGAGCAGCCAATCAACAAGCGGTTAACTATCTGACCTTAGAAGCCATCACAGCCATGCCTACTAATGGCATGGCTGTGATTGGCCAGTGCAGCATGTGACCCAGGCTCTATATAAGCTGGAGTCACGTAGCGCTGCACGTCACTCTGCTGTTACAAGTGTAGGGAGAGGATGCTGCTGGACTTGTGACTTCAGGGAGAGAATAGGAGAGAATCTAACTCAGCGATCTGCATAGAAATAGTTGTGTGGGTGCAGGGCACAATCTTTTTAGCCTGCCCTGAGCCGATTGACCAAAAAAAAATAACTTTTATCCGTCTGTTAGGTGGGCGGCGGCGGCGGCTATTTTATGCAAGCTCAGTGCACCTGCACTGCATCTGAGCTTTTGGGACATTGAAAATCACAATTTTTTGGGGCAATCTACAACATCTGGATTAGTCAGTGTGCAATTTAAGCTAGAAATACACCCATCATTTTCTGGGGTTTTAAAAACACACCTTTTTTTGCCAAAAAACTGTATTTTCCTGATCTGCAAGTGTTAAATTCAAGTTTAATATATACAGCTTTCATATTCTGTTACCAAAAAAAACACTTTTTTGGCAATATACAAAAACCTGCTGTCGTTTACCCCTGGCTGTGCTGAAGTTGGTGGTGAAGGTGTTACGCTGACCGGATGAGGAGCTGGTAGAGGATGAGGAAGCAGAGTAGGAGGAGGAAGCAACAGGAGGCAAACTGAAGCTCCCTTCAATCTTCGGTGGTAAAAGGACATGCGCCAAACTGCTATCAGCCTCAGGCCCAGCCGCCACTGCATTTACCCAGTGTGCTGTTATGGAGATATAACGGCCCTGACCGTGTTTACTGGTCCACGTATCCGTAGTCAGGTGCACCTTGCCACAGATGGTGTTGCGCAGTGCACACCTGATTTTGTCCCCTACTTGGTTGTGCAGGAAAGGGATGGCTCACCTTGAAAAGTAGTGGCGGCTGGGCACGACGTACTGTGGGACAGCCACCACCATAGGGCCTTTAAAACTATCCGTCTCCACCAGACAGAATGACAGCATTTCAAAGGCCAGTAATTTAGAAATGCTGGCATTCAGGGCTAGGGATCACGGGTGGGTAGGGGGGACTTCCTCTTCCTCTCCAGCGTTTGGGAGATGGAGAGCTGAACGCTTCCGTGGGACATTGTGGAGATGCTTGGTGACCCAGGTGTTGGTGTTGCTGGCAGATCCTCTGTTTGCGGGGTGGCAGGTGGCACTGTCACTCCAGAGGTGGATGAAGAGGCTGAGACTGCAGCAGAAGAGGAAGCAGGAGGAGCCAGAGACCTTTCTTGGTTTTTGAGGTGTCTACTCCACTGCAGCCTGTGCTTTGCACTTAAATGCCTGGTCATGCAGGTTGTGCTCAGGTTGAGAACGTTTATGCCTCGCTTCAGGCTCTGATTGCACAGCGTGCAAACCACTCGTGTCTTGTCGTCAGCACATTGTCTGAAGAACTGCCACACCAGGGAACTCCTTGGAGCTGGCTTTGGTGTGCTCGGTCCCGTGCTGCGGTAGGCAGTGACAGGCGTACTCTCTAGAGGATGGCTGCTCCGCTTTTGCACCCTGCTCCCTCTTCTGCTGTGCTGGTGGCTCTGTGCGACCACCGCCTCTTCCTTTGAACTACATAGGTCACTCGCATGACCTTGATTTCATGTGGGGTCGAGGACCTCATCATCCTCCACATCATCTTCCACCCAGTCTTTACCCCTGCCTTCCTTGTCGGTCTGCACACTTTCGAAAGTCCCAGCAGTTGGCACCTGTGTTTCGTCATCATCCGAGACGTGCTGCGATGGTCCTCCCATGTACTCATCTTGAAAGATAAGTGGTTGGGCATCGGTGCACTCAATCTCTTCCACTTCTGGGGCAGGGCTAGGTAGATGGCCCTGGGAAACCCTGCTAACAGAGTCATCAAAAAGCAGAAGAGACTGCTGCATGACTTGGGGCTCAGACTGCTTGGCTGATTTGTAAGATGGTGAGGTGAAAGACTGATGGACATCGGCTGCAGGTGCCAACTGTGGTCTTTCAGCAGGAGACTGGGTGGGAGACAATGTGAAGGAACTGGATCCACTGTCAGCAACCCAATCTACTATCGCCTGTACTTGTTCAGGCCTCACCATTCGTAGAGCAGCATTAGGCCCGACCAAATACCGCTGCAGGTCTTGTCGCCTACTCGCACCTGAGGAAGGGGTTTCACTTGTGCGTGTAGCTGGCACAGATCGACCACGTCCTCTCCCTGCAACAGGAGCTCCACCAGCAGCACCACGTCCCTTTTTGACGCTCTCCTCATATTTTTCGAATTTAGGATCGTGCCCTAAATGGTTGTTTAATTAATAGTAGAATAGAACGACAGTATGTAAAGGGTGTATCTCACACGGTCTCAACAAGTGTAGGCCTGAAGTAAATATTTATTTTCCCAAAATGGCTGTATTTCAAATGGCTGTATTTCAAATCCCTGAATCAAACCCCTGTATGTAGAAGGGGTATCTCACACGGTCTAAACCAGTGTACGCCTGAAGCAAAAATTTCTTTGCCCAAAATGGCTGTATTTCAAATCCCTGAATCAAACCCCTGTATGTAGAGGGGGTATCTCACACGGTCTTGACCAGTGTAGGCCTAAATTAAATATTTCTTCGCACAAAATGGATGTATTTCAAATGGCTGTATTTCAAATGCCTGAATCAAACCCCTGTATGTAGAGGGGGTATCTCACACGGTCTGAACCAGTGTAGGCCTAAATTAAATATTTCTTTGCACAAAATGGATGTAATTTAAATGGCTGTATTTCAAATCCCTGAATCAAACCCATGTATATAGAGGGGGTATCTCATACAGTCTGAACCAGTGTAGGCCTGAAGTAAATATTTCTTTGCCCAAAATGGCTGTATTTCAAATGGCTGTATTTCAAATCCCTGAATCAAACCCCTGTATGTAGAAGGGGTATCTCACACGGTCTAAACCAGTGTAGGCCTGAAGCAAAAATTTATTTTCCCAAAATGGCTGTATTTCAAATAACTGAATCAAACCTCTGTATGTAGAGGGGGTATCTCACACGGTCTGAACCAGTGTAGGCCTGAAGAAAAATATTTCTTTGCACAAAATGGATGTATTTCAAATGGCTGTATTTCAAATCCCTGAATCAAACCCCTGTATGTAGAGGGTGTATCTCACACGGTCTGAACCAGTGTAGGCCTGAAGTAAATATTTCTTTGCCCAAAATGGGTGTATTTCAAATGGCTGTATTTCAAATCCCTGAATCAAACCCCTGTATGTAGAGGGGGAATCTCACATGGTCTGAACCAGTGTTGTCCTAAATTAAATATTTCTTTGCACAAAATGGATGTATTTCAAATGGCTGTATTTCAAATCCCTGAATCAAACCCCTGTATGTAGAGGGTGTATCTCACACGGTCTGAACCAGTGTAGGCCTGAAGTAAATATTTCTTTGCCCAAAATGGGTGTATTTCAAATGGCTGTATTTCAAATCCCTGAATCAAACCCCTGTATGTAGAGGGGGAATCTCACACGGTCTGAACCAGTGTTGACCTAAATTAAATATTTCTTTGCACAAAATGGATGTATTTCAAATGGCTGTATTTCAAATCCCTGAATCAAACCCCTGTATGTAGAGGGGGTATCTCACAGGCCCTGAACCAGTGTAGGGCTGGATTCAATATTGGTGCTCCAAATGGCGGTATTTCAAATCTCTGAATCTAACCCAAATGAATTAAGGGTGTACCTCACAATGACATCTGCATTAAAGACTGGCAACTAAATTTTTTTGGGCCCAAACGAGTGTTTGTTTAACAACTGAATTTGGGCCTGAAAATAGTGTTTTTTGGCAAAAAAGGGTGTTTTTAAAACCCCAGAAAATGATGGGTGTATTTCTAGCTTAAATTGCACACTGACTAATCCAGATGTTGTAGATTGCCCAAAAAGTATTTTTTTTTTTGATAACAGAATATGAAAGCTGTATATATTAAACTTGAATTTAACACTTGCAGATCATGAAAATACATTTTTTTGAGAAAAAAAAGTGTGTTTTTCAAACCCTAGAAAATGATGGGTGTATTTCTAGCTTAAATTGCACACTGACTGATCCAGATTTTGTAGATTGCCAAAAAAGTGTTTTTTTGGTAACAGAATATGAAAGCTGTATATATTAAACTTGAATTTACTCACTTGCAGATCAGGAAAATACAGTTTTTTTTTTTTTTAAAAAGGGTGTTTTTCAAACCCCAGAAAATGATGGGTGTATTTCTACCTTAAATTGCACACTGACTAATCCAGATGTTGTAGTTTGCCAAAAAAGTCTTTTTTGGTAACAGAATATGAAAGCTGTATATATTAAACTTGAATTTAACAGTTGCAGATCAGGAAAATACAGTTTTCTGGCCAAAAAAGTGTGTTTTTAAAACCCCAGAAAATGATGGGTGTATTTCTACCTTAAATTGCACACTGACTAATCCAGATGTTGTAGTTTGCCCAAAAAAATGGTGATTTGCAATGTCCCAAAAGCTCAGATGCAGTGCTGGTGCACTTAGCTTGCATAAAATGGCCGCCGCCACCCACCTAACTAACAGAATTGTAAAAGTTATATTTTTTTGGTCAATGGCCTCAGGGCAGGGTAAAACGATTGTGCCCTGCACCCACACAACTATTTCTATGTAGATCACTGAGTTAGATTCTCTCCTATTCTCTCCCTGAAATCACCAGCCCAGCAGCATCCTCTCCCTACACTTGTAATAGCAAAGTGACGTGCAGCGCTATGTGACTCAAGCTTATATAGAGCCTGGGTCACATGCTGCTTTTGCCAATCACAGCCATGCCATTAGATGGCTTCTAAGGTCAGATAGTTAACCGCTTGTTGATTGGCTGCTCTGCAGCCTTTCAAAAAGCGCCAAGAAAGCGCCGAACACCGAAACCGAACTTTTACGGAAATGTTTACAGTTCGGGTTCGCTCAACCCTACTTACAGCTCATGAAACCCCAAAGTCACAATTTTGAGGTACCCTTTGCTCAGGGGATATGGATTAATTAGCTGACTAGAGTGTGACACTAAATAGAGTGTGACACTAAATATTGAACCTTTTCACAAAATTCTAATTTTAAGCTGCATTAATGCAATTCCTTTTAATTTGCATTACTGAAATAAATGGACTTTTGCACGATTTTCTAATTTTTTGAGTTTCCCCTGTAAAGCTATTGTAATGTTCTTCCGTGCCAACCATTTTCTCCAGTCTCAGGAAACTTCTAGCAGCTTTAAAAATGTAGCAAAAGTGACCCACGCCTGTATTGCATGTGCAATACGCGCATATTACAGTACATTGCCGATTTTCGCAACTAAGAAAATAATGGCGAACTCACAAATTTATGATGAATATTGACGCAAATATTCGCGAACTATCGTGAATTTGAATATTGCCCCTGCACCATCACTATTGGTACATGCGATTTAGCAGGAGGAGCAGGCGATGATTGCCTTTGCACATATCTGTCAGTATCAACACCAAAAAAGGAGGAAAGGCAAAGCACGACTAACAATATACAGTATATAAACTTTATTATGGATCCCAAAGAGGGAAAATCCGATAAAATACAATAACGGACAATACAGTGGTGGGTAGGAGACACCCAGGGTGGAAGAGGATCACAATATGGACAACATGTAAAAACAATTGATGAAAAGGTCAAAGGGATACTAAATAATTAATAAATACCCAAATGGAGAGTGTACTACAATGACCTAACCAAAGCCATGAACAAGATATTGGAGCCAAATACAGTACATAGGTTTTAAAGTGCAAAGTGCAAAAGATACAATGTACATGGACAATAAAATGAACAGTATAATAAATAAAGAATTACATAAATACCAAAAATAGTGATCCAAAAGCCCCAACACGCGTTTCGCGTAAGCTTCCTCAGGGGGTGTATATGATATTAATTTCTGCCCCCTTCTTTGCGATCTCAGCCTCCATTTCTGCTCCTTTCTTTGCGATCTCAGCCTCCTTCTTAGCAAAGGAACTTCTTACACTAGCTTCCTCTGATTCTGCCCGGATCTATATAATCTTGTCCTGTAACGCCGACCTTCTGCAATGAGAAGTTTTGGAAGATGAAAGTATATATTTGGTTGAAGTTGATCGATGGGATCTCACCTCCTGCAAGTGTGCGATGCGAAGTTCTGCCTTGATCTTAGTGTCTTGTACTAAGGCATCCTTTTCTTGGAGGAGATTCTTTCTCTCTCTCAGTCCTTTTGAAGCATCATAAAAATCGGAATTGCTCAGAAAGGTGATGTACATGTACTTTGCAGACAGTCGCTGGTAGCGAACATAGGCGTTAGTTAAACGAATCAACGCTGTAGTTAACTTTGGTGCATCATTGTTATAGTGTGAAAGAGATGCTATATAGTGTTTAGTTCTTTGCCATAAATAATTTAAATTGTCACTGAACTCTTCTTTGGTTGCCTCAAAGTTTTCTCTAATCGTTTGTGTTGGTTTGATAACACGTTTAGATCGAACAGTTTGTTCTTCAGTGAACATGGACTTTGCTTCCTGTATATCTGAGTTTTTGGGATCAGGGTGAGTTTCCGTATGTTCAGTGACCGAGAAATCCACGGAGCCTCTTGTGGACATGTTATTCCTGTTTAAGTGGTAATGTCTCTTTGAGAAAGGATTTCGGCTTACTCACTGTGCTTATGAAGCCACGTGCATGTAAGATGGCGGACAGCTCTAAGCTTGCTTGCAGACTACATGTAGACATGCAAAGACTGTAGATTTCGGCTTCGTTTTGACTATTCTGCCACCGATGTATGTTCGAGAAGTCTCTGACTGGTTGTGAGTGTAATCTCTGTACAAGCAATGGTAGACAGCTGAACTCACTAATATCCCTAGGTCGTGGTACCAGTTGCATGTGAAGATCCAGTTAGTAAGATAAAATGGAGATTCTTTGGTAATTTAATGAGTTTACCTTGAGCAAAGATATATAGAGGGCATTAGCGGATATTAGAGGTCAAAACTAAATGCTCTCACCAGCTCTGAGTCTGCTGCAGAAAAGAAAGACACAGGACCAGAACAAACAAGATATTATGTCACCGAAAGGGAGGAGTATACAGAGAGCAAAGGCAATGGGATTTACGTAATACATTCCGGAAACCTATAACAAGAATGACCACAGGTTGGCAGCATTACATAACATGGTAATGATATGATAACACAAATACAGCAGTTTATCTTAAATGGAAGAAATAAATGCTAGGACAGCACATCATGGGTGGCAGTGGCGTCTGTGACAGCTGAGATGAGGGAAACATGCCAGACCAGTTGTGACACCGTGCTGCACATCCACTCATAGCGCTTTCTTTTTTAGTTATGGGCACGCCACTAACACTGTTAATCCAAATCCCTGAAGTCCTCGGAATTCATGCTTTTAATGTTAACCACTGTGTTGAATATCTGAAAGTGTACCTAATGTCTTTTGCTTTAAGCAAGATATTTATTTGAAATCTTGGAAGCTCACTTGTCACAGCAGCACAGTACTTAGAAATACACAATTCATATTTCATAGGCCTTTCAGATGAGGGCCACAAGAGACATCATCCAGTCAGGTTGAAACTGTACATTTGAATTCATTTCAATAAGGCATTTTTAAAATGTAGAACAAAAGGAATGGCCATTTGTGAGAATGGAAATAGTGTAAGAACTAGAATGGCAAAAGACTGAGTCTGCTTAAAGGAAAGGAACATTTTCTATAGTATGTTAAAGCAATTCTCTGCAGTGTGGGCAATACTTATATTTGAGCTTAATTTGCTACGCTTTTCTTTTCTTGCCCTCTTCTGACTCTAAGGAGAGTAGAGACATGAACATCCCCTGTAAATCCCAGGGGTTTTCATTTCAGCCTGGTGTTTTGGAAACTAGTTACCCTGACAACTCTGTGAATGGAAGAATTTGACAGCTGTAAAAGGGAGGTGAAAAGGGAGCAAAGGCCATACAGTTTTCTACAATCAATTACTGGAAAAGCAGTTAAAGAAAAAAAAAAAAGCAAGACCACAGTAGAAATCAGTTATTTTCCCTGGCAATAGAGGATTACATAGGAAATATAGTTTTCAATCCCTGGGATTGACTCTTATTTCTGTCAGGATTCCTGGCAATTTGCAATTCTCTTATATATATAAAAATGAGTTCCTGTCTGTTTGGACATCTGTCTGTTCTTTATGCGTGACCAAACGACTGAACCGATCTTCACCAAATTTTCACACAGGTACATTAGTTGTCCGGGAAGGTTTTAGACTGGGTCTCAACTCTCTAGGACGCACTGTTCCTGAGATATTCCCAAAAAATGACCTGCATTAGCCAATAGAAGCTTGCAAGTCTTTCTCTTCAAATCCCAACTGCCATACACACAGTTTAACTCCAGGTTTACATAACAAACCAGCCATTTTTCTTCACTGCTGTAGGTCAGCTTTAGGCTAGAGCTACAGAACGACAATAAGTCACATAAGTCCATCTTGGATGGATTTTTTGCGACTGGCGTGCCGCAGTCGCAGTATCTCACAGTGCAACACCATAGCCTATTATTATAAAAATTGTTGAGACAAAATGTCGCGCTACACATGTTGTCGTGTAGCCTTAGCATTAAAGGGGTAGGGTGCTGTGGAGGTCACTATTAAAGAGGTGGGCACTGTGCAGGTCACTGGTAAAGGGGCGGGGGCTGTGGAGGTCATTGTTAAAGAGGCGAGCACTGTGGAGGTCACTGTTAAAGGGACGGGCACTGTGGAGGTCACTGTTAAAGGAGCAGACACTGTGGAGGTCACTGTTAAGGGGACAACTGCTGTGGAGGTCACTGTTAAGGCAGCAGGGTAGTGTCACGGCCTCGGTGTTGTGTGCGTGACACGTTGCCGTGTATACCGGTTGCCAGGTGCAACGCGTTGATGTCGGCTTGTATGTGCTTTTCTCCCCTTCTCCTGGTTCCTCTCCTGTCTGGTGCTTGAGGGGTTAACTTCCTGGCTGGGTGTGGCCACTAGGGTTTTATCTCCTGTGGCTCCCTGGCTGCGGGCAGTTGTACTTCAGCTGTCATTTGTGCTGGAGCTCTGCTGCAGTCCAGGGTGTTCCATCTGTCCAGTCCTTTAGGGACACCTAGTGGGACATCGATGTCTCCAGCGATGTCTTCCTTATGTATATTCCATGTTCCCTACCTTACCTGTGTTGATGTTTGGTGTGGGTTGATGTTCAGGGTGTGGTATATGTCTTAGAAACATAGAAACATAGACTGTGTCGGCAGATAAGAACCATTTGGCCTATCTAGTCTGTCCAATATACTGAATACTATGAATAGCCCCTGGCCCTATCTTGTCGTTGTTTCATGTCTGGTCAGTTGGTGTTTTATGTCCGGCATGAATGCAAGGCGTTTCCCTGTCTGTTGTTCCTCCGGAAGGGATTCTCTAGGTTTCTGCAGCAGGTAAGTTACCATGCATTCTGGGTTCTTGGTTCAGTGGTTATTCCCGCCAATGGATACTTACGTACCTGCCGTTCCATTTGGCTTTTCTCTGCTACTAGGCTGGTTGAGACTCCTGTTCCTTGTTCTTGGAAGAACATATCGTCACTCCCCTGCTCCTATGTGAGGGATTATCAGAGCGACTCAGGGTCCTAGGTTTCCAGGGGTATGAGCTGTCCTACCATCCAGGTCCGCTCATACGGTGAGGAGTTAGGGGCGTGGATTAGGGACGCTTTAGGAGGCGACCTGCTCCCTGATCCCGGCATCCAGGTCTAGTTGCTTTCCTAAATTCCCGACATGGTACGGTGGGGAGTTTCCCCACTCCCCACTGTGACAGGTACTGTGAGGCCACTGTTAAGGCAGCGGGGTACTGTGGAGGTCACTGTCAAGGGAGTAAAGTGCTGTGAAAATCACTGTTAAAGGGGCAGGCTGCTGTGAAGGTCAAAGTTAAGGGGATGGGCTGCTGTGTAGGCCCCATTTTAAAGTGGCGGGGCACTGTGGGGGGGGTCAGTGTTAAGGGGTGGGGAACTGTGGAGTTCACTGTTAAAGAAGCGGGGTGCTGTAGAGGTCACTGTTATGAGGTATACTGTCGATATGTTTTAACGACACACACAAATACTGATGGACGAACATCAGCCGGGACGATTCACGAACGAGCATTCGCGATCAAATGTTTGCGAACTGTGCGTTTGCGGCGGGCCCCATTTATTTTACACTTGCTAGAAGTACACAAATAGTCCCACAATATGGACAGTGATATATCAGAGGGGGATCATTGGCAAAAATTCCCACAAAAAATATGTATTTTAATCAGGGGCCATTTTTATCTTAAAGGGAAACTAAAAGGGAAACTTAAAGGGAAACTCTCAAAAATGTGCCTTGCTGGAGCCTAAATTTTTTTTATTTCCTATCGGTTTGATGTATACAAATGTGCAGCACTCCATATTTTTGTATCCTGCAGAGTCCATAAAAAAAATGTATTTGTTAATGTAAATTTTTTTTCTACCATGGAACTGTATGGTGAACGGACGCCACTGTACGGCATTAGTCTGAGTCATCTGTTAACGCATAAACTTTTGGTATGCATTAAATAGATGGCAAAAATTGTCCCTAGTGTCAGAATAAGCACCAGTACACAGCGGAGCAGTGTGGTGGAGAGGGGAGGCCGTCATGTACTGACAGAGCACTACCTGGTCCTGGTGGTCAGGGATGAGGATTGTGTTTCCCAAGGATCATTTTCTACTGGGAAATACAGGGCACAGTATAATACACTAGAATCTATATAATATAAAGATTTTAGCCCTACCCCCGAATCATAATAGAATTAGGTGGTCATTTACTATATAGAAATACATCTATGTTAGGCGTATTTTTGACACAGATTGTGGCGCAAAGGTCCTTAGCACTGCAATCTGCATATTTTTCCCGCTCATGCCAGGTCTAAAAAAGGATGGCGTGGGCAGGGAAAGGGATACAGTTATGGCCATCCAGTTATTGGATACAACCACCATATATTGACCGGATAACACCTCTGTACAGTGACCATTTAGCACCGCCATACTGTGACCAGAAAAAAGGGTATAAGAGGGCATAGTACAGGGAATGACTAGGGGCACTGCACAGGGTGTGGTAAGAGGGCACAATGCAGGGTATAAGGGGGCACAGTACGGGGTGAGGGGCACAGTCACATGACCATGTGACATTAGTAGATCCTTATGGTGAATGTGGTTCATACGCCACCATAATGAGAGGCAGAGGAGTGAGACAGGGGTGTAATTATGTGGCTAGAGATAAAAAATGTAACTGTCAGCCAGTACAGGCCCCAAAAATTAGCCAATAGGCATTTACGTGACAGCAAAAAACTTTGGATTCTGAGGCTGGAGGTACATTAGGCGGTCACAGGATAAATATGTAACTGTCTGCCAGTACAGGCCCCAAAAATTAGGCAATAGGAATTCACCTGACAGCAAAGAATTTTGGATTCTGTGGCTGGAGGTACATTAGGCAGTCAAAGGATAAATATGTAACTGTCGGCCAGTACAGTCCCCAGAAATTAGGCAATAGGCTTTCACCTGACAGCAAAGAACTTTGGATTCTGTGGCTGGGGGTAGATTAGGTGGTCACAGGATAAATATGTAACTGTCGGCCAGTACAGGCCCCAAAAATTAGGCATTTATCTGACATGAAAGGCCTTTTATGCCGCTGTATATACATAAGGCAAGGACCCTTCTTTGTTCTGGGTGATGGCGGATATGTGTGGTCTGGCATGAGGAAATTTAATTACATGTTGTCATCACAGGTGTTGAATTCCTCCGAGATCCATGCCTTATTCATTTTTAAAATTGTGAGGTAGTCCACACTATCGTGAGCTAGGCGAGTGCGCTTATCAGTCACGATCTCCTCTGCTGCGCTGAAAATCCTTTCGGACAGGAAAATCGACGAGGGGCAAGTCAAGAGTTCCATGGCAAATTGTGCCATCTCTGGCCACAGGTCAAGCCTGCACACCCAGTAGTCAAGGGGTTCCTCGCTACTCAGAGCGTCCACATCGGTCGTTAACCTGATGTAGTCGGACACCGGTCGGTCTAGGCGGTCCCTGAGGCTGGATCCGGAGGGCGACTGTCGATGGGTTGGCTGCAAGAAATGATCTCATATCCGAAGTGACCAACACATCTTCAAACCGTCCTCTTTTTGCAGGCGCGGTAAGATTGGTACCCACACCTGTTTCGCTGTGGGTGGAAATTCCTCTGCCAGTGCCCGCAACAGCAGAATGCAACATCTCTCACAGCAAGGCCTGGAAATGCTACATTCTGACAGCCCTCTGTGATGCTGGTAACATATCCGCCATTTTGTGTTTGTACCGGGGGTCTAAGTACGTTGCCACCCAGTATAGGTCCTTGATCTTTATGCTTTTTATACGGGGGTCCCTCTTCAAACACTGGAGCATGAAGGCCCCCATTTGCACTAAATTGGAAGCGGTGGAGCGCCCTGGCTCCTGCTCATCGCCCAGAAGAATGTCGTCCTCGGTCGCCTCCCCTCAGCCACGGAAAACACCAGGGATCCCCAAAAAGTTTAAAGCCTGCTCTTCTTTCTCCTCCTCCTCCTCCCCCCAGTCATCATCCTTCTCTGACTCTTCATACTCCTGCTGACTTGTCTCAAATGGAGTAGCCCCCCCTGGGAATTCATTCAACATTGCGACTTTCTCATCTTCCAGCTCCTGCTCCTCGACAGCTTGATCAATGACAAGACGCAATGCTTGCTCCAGAAAGAAATCTTAAGGTACAATGTCACTAATGGCGCCCTGGCTGTCACTGACCAGTTTGGTGATCTCATCAAATGGCCGCAGAAGTCTGCATGCATCGCACATGAGCAGCCACTGGCGCGGTGAAAATAAATCAAACTCACCAGAACCTGTTCTGCTGCAGAGTTCGTACAGGTAGTCATTAATTGCACGTTTCTGCTGGAGCAGCCTATCAAGCATATACAAGGTGGAGTCTCAGCACGTCGGGCAGTCACAAATCAGACGTCTGATGGGCAAGTGGTGTCGCCGCTGAACGTCAGCAAGGCGAGCCATGGCCATGGAAGATCTTCTACAATGGCCAGAGATTTTCTTGGCCTGCCGCAAGACATCCTGGACCTCAGGGTATTTGGCAAAGAATCGCTGCACGACTAAATTCAAGATGTGTGCCATGCACGTGTCATTTTGCAATGTTTCAGCGCACTCAGCAGATTGGCACCGTTGTCGCACACCACTTTACCAACTGTCAAATTGAGCGGGGTTAGCCACTGATCGGCCTGTGACTGCAGAGATGAAAGCAGTGCAGGACCGGTGTAGCTCTTGGCTTCCAGGCACAACAGCTACAGCACAGCATGGCAATGTCTCACCTGGCACATTGAATAGGTACTGGGGAGCTGGGGGGTGCAGAGGAAGAGGCGGTAGCAGTGGAAAAGGAGGAGTCATCTGAGGAGGAGACGGAGGATGGAGTAGGAGGAGGAAAGGAAGAGGCAGGCCTGTATGCAATCCTTGGCGGTAACACCAAATCCACACGGGTGCCACGGGTTAAATGCTTGATGGACGACAGAAGGTTCACCCAGTGGGCAGTAAAAGTTATGTACCTTCCTTGCCCATGTTTGCTAGACCACGTGTCTGTGGTCAGATGTATCTTGGCACCGACACTGTGTGCCAGAGATATATTAACTTGCCGCTGAATGTGGCCATATAGTTCAGGGATGCCCTTCTGGGAGAAATATTTCCTTCCAGGGTCCTTCCATTGCGGTGTGCCAATGGTCACAAATTTTCTAAAGGCCTCCGAGTCCACCAGTTTATATGGCAGTAGTTGGTGGGCTAGCACTTCCGACAAGCCAGCGGTCAGTCGTTGGGCAAGAGGGTTATCCGGCGTTATAATTTTTTTTAACGCTCGAACATTTGGGCCACGGAAGCCTGCCTTATGCCAGATGAACACGACAACGGCACGGTGGAAGGTGGAGTGGAGGACAAATGGAAGGAGAGAGGAGAAGAGGCAGGACGTGGAGCGCCAGGAGTGTGGCTTTGTGGGTTCTAAAGGCGTTGCTCCCACTGGGCTCACTGATGAGAGGCCAGGTGCCTTCTTAAGGCGGTCGTCCCAAGGAAAGTGTTGGGCTTACCGCAACTTATGCGTTGACAGCACAGGCTGCAGATGGCAACACTATTATCAGCAGCTGACACGTTAAAAAAAGCCCACGCTGTGGAGCCATGTGTTGGCATCTTGGGAGCGCAAGATGTGACTGTGCATGCTGGATGGCTCACTCCAGATACATTAGCAGTCTGCTTTTTGCCTCCTGTGCAGTGCGAGTTCTGCCTGCTTCTCCTCCCTCTCCTCCCTATCTGCTGCTCCGTCTCTCCCTCTGAACTCCCTTCCTCTTCCTTTCTTGTGGGCACCCACATGACGTCCATCGACATGCCATAATCGTCACCTTCTCCACCACTGACATTACAGATCTCGGAGTAGGACCACCCTCCTTGGGCTGATCTGGGTTCTGTTGTAAGACCGCTGCGTGGCGGCCGTTACTTCATCCTCTTCCTCATCCGATGCCAAGAATGGCTGCGCATCCGTAAGGTCTTGGAATGGATGGGAAAATAATTTCTCTGACTTGAGTGGAGGGTCTATCATGGTGGTGGTGGTGTCTTTGGGGTTGCACACAGCAGAGAGTGAGGAGGGTGCTGATACAGCGGATGAGGAGGGTGCAGAAGTAGGAGACTGAGTGAGCAACTCAACCAACTCTGGTGCGTCCTTTGACATAATCGCATGCACCTTCTCCAACTTCCCACTTAGGCTCTGGCCTGGTGCACCAGCCCGACCCCTACCACCCCTGCTGAACGGCCTGCCTCTTCCTCTACATGTCATTTTCAATATGACCCCTGTGCCAAAGTCTTTAGAGAAGAGCAGTATTTGTGGAAGCTGATATATGGCAGGCCTCAATCAGTTGTTAGTTGAAGCTGGTATATCAAAACCCGCAATCTGTATTTTGTGGACGCAGGTATATGAAAAACCTCTATCACTATTTTGTGGAAGCTGATATATGGAAGGCCTCAATCATTTGTTAGTTGAAGCTGGTATATCACCCTCAAGCAGTAATTTTGTGGACGCAGGTATATCGGAAACCTCTATCATTATTTTGTGGAAGCTGATATATGGCAGGCCTCAATCAGTTGTTAGTTGAAGCAGGTATATCACTCTCAAGAAGTAATTTTGTGGACGCAGGTATATGGAAAACCTCCATCACTATTTTGTGGAAGCTGATGTATGGCAGGCCTCAATCAGTTGTTAGTTGAAGCAGGTATATCAAAACCCGCAATCTGTATTTTGTGGATGCAGTTATATGGAAAACCTCTATCACTATTTTGTGGAAGCTGAGAATTGGTCCTTAAAAAAGTGAGAAATTTTCGAAAAAATGTAAAAAATCGCTTCTAAAATCCTAAGCCTTCTATTAAAATGATGTTTACAAAATGATACCAACATAACATGAGATTTGAAAAATCAAGCTGTCAGGAAGATGAAAAATGACTCTGTCAATGGGGGTTAATCCACGCTGCATCAAAAGAAGATTACTTTATTAGAACCTTCCAGAACCCTGTTGACCCCAGATTTTTTAAGTTGGATCATGAAGAGTATATGTACAAAAGTATGTTTGAGATCCATTAAGGCACAAAGGAGCCTATGAAGGACAAATAAAGGAATTGTTGCAGGGGCGTAGCTAAAGGCTCATGGGCCCTGGTGCAAGAGTTCAGCTTGGGCCCCCCTTCCCTCAGTACTTTGTGGCAAGGGACAGGGAAACACATAGCCTTCATGCCACCTGAGGCAAAAATTGAAACGGAACCCCCTCCCCCCTCAATCCAAATTCTTGACCTAACCCCTTTACTTCAGCCAAAGGTGTAACTTGACCAGCATATACTTTCTATAATTCCAGTGTCCTCTTATATGGCACAAGGGTCTTTGGGCCCCCTCAGGCTCCTGGGCCCGGTTGCGACTGCTACCTCTGCACCCCCTATAGCTACGCCCCTGAATTGTTGAGATCCTGTAAGGATTTCTGAAGTCGAGATTTTCTTCAAAGCTACATTGTACATTGTACTAATCTCTGTACACATACTTTCACATTAAAAAACATGGACAAAGCAGTAGGACAAAAAGGTTTATTAATAATAATAATAATAATAATAATAATGTAACACTGTCCGTATTATAATTATGACATCTTACTCAACCTCCTGAGGCGCACCCCTATATAAATTCCATATTGACATACATAGAGATCTTTGAAACTGTAATGGATGTAGCTGAGGTTATAATACAGAAGAGCAGGGTTTGTCATTTGACAAAGCATTGTCTGTTATTAGCAAATAAACTTACTTAGTTATTCTGAATAAAGTTCCGTAAGGTGAAATCTTAAATGTAGGAAATTCTTTGCAACAGACTGCAATCTGCATTTTTCTTTGCAAAAGTGCACACTGCCGAAGCAGCAATTTTCAATGTGTTATAGTAGTTCTCCAGAATCATAACACTGATGGCTTATCCTTAACCACTTCCCGCCACGCTAACGCCGAAAGGCGTCATTTCTGCGGCGCTCCCAGGTCACACTAACGCCAATAGGCGTCATCTCGCGTGAGCCGAGATTTCCTGTGAACGCGCGCACACAGGCGCGCGCGCTCACAGGAACGGAAGGTAAGAGAGTTGATCTCCAGCCTGCCAGCGGCGATCGTTCGCTGGCAGGCTGGAGATGTGTTTTTTTTAACCCCTAACAGGTATATTAGACGCTGTTTTGATAACAGCGTCTAATATACCTGCTACCTGGTCCTCTGGTGGTCCCCTTTGTTTGGATCGACCACCAGAGGACACAGGTAGCTCAGTAAAGTAGCACCAAGCACCACTACACTACACTACACCCCCCCCCCCGTCACTTATTAACCCCTTAATAGCCCCTGATCACCCCATATAGTCTCCCTGATTACCCCCCTGTCATTGATTACCCCCCTGTCATTGATTACCCCCCTGTAAAGCTCCATTCAGACGTCCGCATGATTTTTACGGATCCACTGATAGATGGATCGGATCCGCAAAACGCATCCGGTCGTCTGAATGAAGCCTTACAGGGGCGTGATCAATGACTGTGGTGATCACCCCATATAGACTCCCTGATCACCCCCCTGTCATTGATTACACCCCTGTCATTGATCACCCCCCTGTAAAGCTCCATTCAGACGTCCGCATGATTTTTACGGATGCACTGATAGATGGATCCGATCCGCAAAACGCATCCGGACGTCTGAATGAAGCCTTACAGGGGCATGATCAATGACTGTGGTGATCACCCCATATAGACTCCCTGATCACCCCCCTGTAAAGCTCCATTCAGATGTCCGCATGATTTTTACGGATGCACTGATAGATGGATCCGATCCGCAAAACGCATCCGGACGTCTGAATGAAGCCTTACAGGGGCATGATCAATGACTGTGGTGATCACCCCATATAGACTCCCTGATCACCCCCCTGTAAAGCTCCATTCAGATGTCCGCATGATTTTTACGGATGCACTGATAGATGGATCGGATCCGCAAAACGCATCCGGACGTCTGAATGAAGCCTTACAGGGGCATGATCAATGACTGTGGTGATTACCCCCCTGTAAAGCTCCATTCAGATGTCCGCATGATTTTTACGGATGCACTGATAGATGGATCGGATCCGCAAAACGCATCCGGACGTCTGAATGAAGCCTTACAGGGGCGTGATCAATGACTGTGGTGATCACCCCATATAGACTCCCTGATCACCCCCCTGTCATTGATTACCCCCCTGTCATTGATTACCCCCCTGTAAAGCTCCATTCAGACGTCCGCATGATTTTTACGGATCCACTGATAGATGGATCGGATCCGCAAAACGCATCCGGACGTCTGAATGAAGCCTTACAGGGGCATGATCAATGACTGTGGTGATCACACCATATAGACTCCCTGATCACCCCCCTGTCATTGATTACCCCCCTGTAAAGCTCCATTCAGATGTCCGCATGATTTTTACGGATGCACTGATAGATGGATCGGATCCGCAAAACGCATCCGGACGTCTGAATGAAGCCTTACAGGGGCGTGATCAATGACTGTGGTGATCACCCCATATAGACTCCCTGATCACCCCCCTGTCATTGATTACCCCCCTGTCATTGATTACCCCCCTGTAAAGCTCCATTCAGACGTCCGCATGATTTTTACGGATCCACTGATAGATGGATCGGATCCGCAAAACGCATCCGGACGTCTGAATGAAGCCTTACAGGGGCATGATCAATGACTGTGGTGATCACACCATATAGACTCCCTGATCACCCCCCTGTCATTGATTACCCCCCTGTAAAGCTCCATTCAGATGTCCGCATGATTTTTACGGATGCACTGATAGATGGATCGGATCCGCAAAACGCATCCGGACGTCTGAATGAAGCCTTACAGGGGCGTGATCAATGACTGTGGTGATCACCCCATATAGACTCCCTGATCACCCCCCTGTCATTGATCACCCCCCTGTCATTGATCACCCCCCTGTCAGGCTCCATTCAGACATTTTTTTGGCCCAAGTTAGCGGAATTATTATTATTTTTTTCTTACAAAGTCTCATATTCCACTAACTTGTGTCAAAAAATAAAATCTCACATGAACTCACCATACCCCTCACGGAAACCAAATGCGTAAAATTTTTTAGACATTTATATTCCAGACTTCTTCTCACGCTTTAGGGCCCCTAGAATGCCAGGGCAGTATAAATACCCCACATGTGACCCCATTTCGGAAAGAAGACACCCCCAGGTATTCCGTGAGGGGCATATTGAGTCCATGAAAGATTGAAATTTTTGTCCCAAGTTAGCGGAACGGGAGACTTTGTGAGAAAAAAATTAAAAATATCAATTTCCGCTAACTTGTGCCAAAAAAAAAAAATTTCTATGAACTCGCCATGCCCCTCATTGAATACCTTGGGGTGTCTTCTTTCCAAAATGGGGTCACATGTGGGGTATTTATACTGCCCTGGCATTCTAGGGGCCCCAAAGCGTGAGAAGAAGTCTGGTATCCAAATGTCTAAAAATGCCCTCCTAAAAGGAATTTGGGCACCTTTGCGCATCTAGGCTGCAAAAAAGTGTCACACATCTGGTATCGCCGTACTCAGGAGAAGTTGGGGAATGTGTTTTGGGGTGTCATTTTACATATACCCATGCTGGGTGAGAGAAATATCTTGGTCAAATGCCAACTTTGTATAAAAAAATGGGAAAAGTTGTCTTTTGCCAAGATATTTCTCTCACCCAGCATGGGTATATGTAAAATGACACCCCAAAACACATTCCCCAACTTCTCCTGAATACGGCGATACCACATGTGTGACACTTTTTTGCAGCCTAGGTGGGCAAAGGGGCCCACATTCCAAAGAGCACCTTTAGGATTTCACAGGTCATTTACCTACTTACCACACATTAGGGCCCCTGGAAAATGCCAGGGCAGTATAACTACCCAACAAGTGACCCCATTTTGGAAAGAAGACACCCCAAGGTATTCCGTGAGGGGCATGGCGAGTTCCTAGAATTTTTTATTTTTTGTCACAAGTTAGTGGAAAATGATGATTTTTTTTTTTTTTTTCATACAAAGTCTCATATTCCACTAACTTGTGACAAAAAATAAAAACTTCCATGAACTCACTATGCCCATCAGCGAATACCTTGGGGTCTCTTCTTTCCAAAATGGGGTCACTTGTGGGGTAGTTATACTGCCCTGGCATTCTAGGGGCCCAAATGTGTGGTAAGGAGTTTGAAATCAAATTCTGTAAAAAATGACCTGTGAAATCCGAAAGGTGCTCTTTGGAATATGGGCCCCTTTGCCCACCTAGGCTGCAAAAACGTGTCACACATCTGGTATCCCCGTACTCAGGAGAAGGTGGGGAATGTGTTTTGGGGTGTCATTTTACATATACCCATGCTGGGTGAGAGAAATATCTTGGCAAAAGACAACTTTTCCCATTTTTTTTATACAAAGTTGGCATTTGACCAAGATATTTATCTCACCCAGCATGGGTATATGTAAAAAGACACCCCAAAACACATTCCTCAACTTCTCCTGAATGCAGAGATACCAGATGTGTGACACGTTTTTGCAGCCTAGGTGGGCAAAGGGGCCCATATTCCAAAGAGCACCTTTCGGATTTCACTGGTCATTTTTTGCAGAATTTGATTTCAAACTCCTTACCACACATTCGGGCCCCTAGAATGCCAGGGCAGTATAACTACCCCACAAGTGACCCCATTTTGGAAAGAAGAGACCCCAAGGTATTCGCTGATGGGCATAGTGAGTTCATGGAAGTTTTTATTTTTTGTCACAAGTTAGTGGAATATGAGACTTTGTATGAAAAAAAAAAAAAAAAAAAATCATCATTTTCCACTAACTTGTGACAAAAAATAAAAAATTCTAGGAACTTGCCATGCCCCTCACGGAATACCTTGGGGTGTCTTCTTTCCAAAATGGGGTCACTTGTGGGGTAGTTATACTGCCCTGGCATTCTAGGGGCCCGAATGTGTGGTAAGGAGTTTGAAATCAAATTCTGTAACAAATGACCTGTGAAATCCGAAAGGTGCTCTTTGGAATATGGGCCCCTTTGCCCACCTAGGCTGCAAAAAAGTGTCACACATCTGGTATTGCCGTACTCAGGAGAAGGTGGGGAATGTGTTTTGGGGTGTCATTTTACATATACCCATGCTGGGTGAGAGAAATATCTTGGCAAAAGACAACTTTTCCCATTTTTTTTATACAAAGTTGGCATTTGACCAAGATATTTATCCCACCCAGCATGGGTATATGTAAAAAGACACCCCAAAACACATTCCTCAACTTCTCCTGAATACAGAGATACCAGATGTGTGACACTTTTTTGCAGCCTAGGTGGGCAAAGGGGCCCATATTCCAAAGAGCACCTTTCGGATTTCACAGGTCATTTTTTACAGAATTTGATTTCAAACTCCTTACCACACATTTGGGCCCCTAGAATGCCAGGGCAGTATAACTACCCCACAAGTGACCCCATTTTGGAAAGAAGAGACCCCAAGGTATTTCGTGATGGGCATAGTGAGTTCATAGAAGTTTTTATTTTTTGTCACAAGTTAGTGGAATATGAGACTTTGTAAGAAAAAAAAATAAAAAAAAAAAAATCATCATTTTCCGCTAACTTGTGACAAAAAATAAAAAGTTCTATGAACTCACTATGCCCATCAGCGAATACCTTAGGGTGTGTACTTTCCGAAATGGGGTCATTTGTGGGGTGTTTGTACTGTCTGGCCATTGTAGAACCTCAGGAAACATGACAGGTGCTCAGAAAGTCAGAGCTGCTTCAAAAAGCGGAAATTCACATTTTTGTACCATAGTTTGTAAACGCTATAACTTTTACCCAAGCCATTTTTTTTTTACCCAAACATTTTTTTTTATCAAAGACATGTAGAACTATAAATTTAGAGCAAAATTTCTATATGGATCTCGTTTTTTTTGCAAAATTTTACAACTGAAAGTGAAAAATGTCATTTTTTTGCAAAAAAATCGTTAAATTTCGATTAATAACAAAAAAAGTAAAAATGTCAGCAGCAATGAAATACCACCAAATGAAAGCTCTATTAGTGAGAAGAAAAGGAGGTAAAATTCATTTGGGTGGTAAGTTGCATGACCGAGCAATAAACGGTGAAAGTAGTGTAGTGCCGATTTGTAAAAAAGGGCCTGGTCTTTAGGGGGGTATAAACCTGTGGTCCTTAAGTGGTTAAAGGTGATTGTTCTATGAAAAATATTCTACAGGTTTAAAACCAGCACCTGGATCCGAATACTTTTGTAATTGCATGTAATGAAAAATTTGGTATAGCCAATGAGTTATTCAATAAAATGTACAGTCAGGTCCATAAATATTGGGACATAAACACAATTCTAACAATTTAGGCTCTATACACCACCACAATGGATTTGAAATTAAACAAACAAGATGTGCTTTAACTGCAGACTGTCAGCTTTAATTTGAGGGTATTCACATCCAAATCAGGTGAACGGTGTAGGAATTACAACAGTTTGCATATGTGCCTCCCACTTGTTAAGGAACCAAAAGTAATGGGACATAATAATAATAATAATAATAATCATAAATCAAACGTTCACTTTTTAATACATGGTTGCAAATACTTTGCAGTCAATTACAGCCTGAAGTCTGGAACGCATAGACATCACCAGACGCTGGGTTTCATCCCTGGTGATGCTCTGCCAGGCCTCTACTGCAACTGTCTTCAGTTTCTGCTTGTTCTTGGGGCATTTTCCCTTCAGTTTTGTCTTCAGCAAGTGAAATGCCTGCTCAATCGGATTCAGGTCAGGTGATTGACTTGGCCATTGCATAACATTCCACTCCTTTCCCTTAAAAAACTCTTTGGTTGCTTTTGCAATATGCTTTGGGTCATTGTCCATCTGCACTGTGAAGCGCTGTCCAATGAGTTCTGAAGCATTTGGCTGAATATGAGCAGATAATATTGCTTGAAACTCTTCAGAATTCATCCTGCTGCTTTTGTCAGCAGTCACATCATCAATAAATACAAGAGAACCAGTTCCATTGGCAGCCATACATGCCCATTGCATGACACTACCACCAACATTCTACACTGATGAGGTGGTATGCTTAGAATCATGAGCAGTTCCTTTCCTTCTCCATATTCTTCTCTTCCCATCACTCTGGTACAAGTAGATCTTGGTCTTATCTGTCCATAGGATGTTGTTCAGAACTGTGAAGGCTTTTTTAGATGTCGTTTGGCAAACTCTAATCTGGCCTTCCTGTTTTTGAGGCTCACCAATGGTTTACATCTTGTGGTTAACCCTCTGTATTCACTCTGGTGAAGTCTTCTCTTGATTGTTGACTTTGACACACATACACCTACCTCCTGGAGAGTGTTCTTGATCTGGCCAACTGTTGTGAAGGGTGTTTTCTTTACCAGGGAAAGAATTCTTCGGTCATCAACCACAGTTGTTTTCCGTGGTCTTCCGGGGCTTCTGGTGTTGCTGAGCTCACCGGTGCGTTCCTTCTTTTTAAGAATGTTCCAAACAGTTGTTTTGGCTACACCTAATGTTTTTGCTATCTCTCTGATGGGTTTGTTTTGTTTTTTCAGCCTAATGATGGCTTGCTTCACTGATAGTGACAGCTCTTTGGATCTCATCTTGAGAGTTGACAGCAACAGATTCCAAATGCAAATAGAACTCTGAATAGAACACTTGAAATGAACTCTGGACCTTTTATCTGCTCATTGTAATTGGGATAATGAGGGAATAACACACACCTGGCCATGGAACAGCTGAGAAGCCAATTGTCCCATTACTTTTGGTTCCTTAATAAGTGGGAGGCACATATGCAAACTGTTGTAATTCCTACACCGTTCACCTGATTTTGATGTAAATACCCTCAAATTAAAGCTGACAGTCTGCAGTTAAAGCACATCTTGTTTGTTTAATTTCAAATCCATTGTGGTGGTGTATAGAGCCAAAAATGTTAGAATTGTGTCGATGTCCCAATATTTATGGACCTGACTGTATCTGTATAGTGCTACCTGTTTTTTTTTTTTTTTTCTTATTTCTTTGTCCTGGTCAATGAGATGGCTGCACATGCTCAGTTTCCTCCTTCAATTGCCTCATGCCTTATGATAGGAAGAGAGCTACTGCAGAAAAGACACTGATATAAATCTAACAGAGCAATGAATTGGGAGATCTCTAGATCCATGTGAGGTACAGGGCTGGCTCCAGCTTTGTTAGAAAGAGACTGTCATGTACTATATCATGGCTGATATTCATTTTTTACAAAATTAAAGGGATAACCCCTTTAAGATAAGGCCCAGTCAATCAGCACAATCAAGGGTCATTATCTCTTCTATAAGTACCTCGTTTTTTTACATAGGTACAGCAACTTGTCTCATTAATTTGACTACAGTACCAGGCACAGCCACACATGCAGATGAACCACTGTGTCTATGTAAAAAGTAAAGGGGTTCCATCTTCACTTGTGCTTCGCAGTACCTTAATTGTGTTAATCAAAGGGCTCTTGAAAGTCTGAACCCCACTTTCCAAACATTAAAGGTGTTGGCCACTTTCTGGCTACTTGTCATCAATGTGTATGTAAGATGACTATATGTCGCATACTAATATACTTCTTGTTGATATTCTGTGCCATGCCCCTTGCTGGACAAATCTTCTTTGCTGTCCACACAGAGGTCCTGTCCATAAGATGGCTGCTGATGGAAGGCCATGGGACTAGACATCACTCAGTCTCCTCTATTCAAACACGCAGTGTATTTGAATGGAGGAGACATCACATGGAGGTGATTTGCCTGGTCACATGACTCTCCATCTGCAGCCATTTTATGGACAAAAACTCTTTGTAGACAGCACAAAAGATGTCACAATACTAGTGGAATACTGCTGAAATACAATGGAAGGGACAAGGCCTAAACATATCAGGCACCGTACTCTTGAACAGGAGGTAGCAGGAATGCAGATGAAGGCAGGGATCAAGACAAGAGGTCAGGGGGAAACCTGGCGAGCGGTCGGCAGGTGTCCAGGAGTAGCAGCGTAAACCACAATGAGAAGGAACAAACTAGAGAGCAAGTTCCGGGCGAGAGGACTGCACAAGCAGGAGCTAAAACACAATACTCAAGCAATGAGTAACAGGTAGTGATGAGCGGCAGGGGCTATATTCGAATTTGCGATATTTCATGAATATTTTGTAGAATATTAGTCATATATTCGCGAATTTCGAGAATTCGAGATTATTTTATTGAATGCGAAAAATCGGCAATGTAAAAATTGCGTAATGCAAATTCGTAACCCGAAATACAGGCGTGGGTCACTTTGGGACATTTTTCAAGCTGGTATAAGTTTCCTGAGACTGGAGAAAATGGTTGGCACGGCAGAACATTAGAATAGCTTTATATGCAGATAGAGTCAAGTGCTCCAATATATTCGCGATTGCGCTAATCGGCAGTGATTACATTTTTTTTTCGCACTACGTGCAACTTTACATTTTAGCATGTCTGACTACAGATTACTGATTGGTGCAGTAAGTATTGTTGTGAACTTGACATTGCTTCCTTCTCATTGGCCCACAAGCAAGAAGCAGAGAGGAATCATGTGTTCAGATGGAAAAAAAATGCTGAATATGAACAGCCTTGAGAGGTTTATATCTGAAACAGGAAGTAAGATGGCACCCAGCTGAAACACAATCCACCATCTTAACTGAGGGAAAACTTAAGGGCAAATCAGTCTGAACTAAACAGACATAGCAGGTTGATTCCTGAAAAAATACTTGGCAAACAAGGGGAAATGCTATATTAGTAAGTTCCATATAGTCATCTTACCAGGCCTTTTTTTCTGGCGGAACGCCCCGGAACAGCGTTCCGCCACCTATTTTCCGCCCCGCCCCCCTTTAGTTACTGGGCCCAGGCGGCCCGCTGCTTAGCAGTGGCGTCGCCAGGGGGGGGGCCAGAGGGGGTTACGGCCTCCCCTACATCACGCTGTGCCCCCCAACTAAAATGCCCCCCCAAGCGAGCCACCGCCACGGGGCGCAGGGAGATGAGTGCTTCCATTGCGCTCATCTCCATAGTAATCTGCCTGTGCTGCGGCGGTGCAGGGGAGGGAGAGGCGTGTCCCTTCCCCTTCCTCTGATAGGCTGCAGGCACTAGGCCGGCAGCCTATCAGAGGCCGGCGTAGGCGGCGCGATGACGTCATCGCGCCGCCTGAGCCATACAGCGCGGGACACAGCCTGGAAGAGGCCTGCATCGCATCGAGGTAAGTATATATATATATTTTTTTTACAATAGTGTTACTGGCACATTGGGGGGCTTAGTACAATACTGGCACATGATGGGGGGGCGGGGGGGCTTAATGGCACATGATGGGGGGGCGGGGGGTCTTAATGGCACATGATGGGGGGGCGGGGGGTCTTAATGGCACATGATGGGGGGGCTTAATACTGGCACATGATGGGGGGGCTTAATACTGGCACATGATGGGGGCTTAATACTGGCACATGATGGGGGGGCTTGGCACATGATGGGGGGGGCTTAATACTGGCACATGATGGGGGGGCTTAATACTGGCACATGATGGGGGGCTCTTGTTACTGGCACGTGATGGGGCACTTATTACTGGCAGTGGCATGTGATTGAGGGCACTTATTACTGGCACATTATTGGTGGGCACTATAGGGGCATCTACTGAGGTCACAAAGAAGGGGTATTTTATATGGGGGGCTCTGTACAGTAGCATTTTATACTGGGACACATGGTGGGTACTAAGGGGAAGGGGGGAGAGGAGTACTATGGAGTCATCTACGGGGGGCACTAAGAAGGGGTATTTTATACTTGCAAATTATGGGGGACACTGAGGGCATCTACTGGGGCACGATATATGGGGCATTTTATACTGGTACATTATGGGGGGCACTAGGAGGAAGGGGGAGAGGAGCACTATGGGAGCATTTACTGGGGGCACTATATAGGGGTATTTTATACTGGCACATTATGGGGGACATTAGCTCAACTGGGGGCATAAGGGGGTATTTTTTGCATTGTCACATTATAAGGAGAATTATTTCTACTGGGGGGCATTATGGTGGGCTTTATTATTCCCCCAGTAGCAGCCTCTCCCTGCTCTGTGACCCTTCTGCCCCTTCTCCAAATCCTTATTATGAAATCTCTCTCATTAGGATAAAACACAACATCAGCTCCGCCGAGCCCCCGGCCAAAGTTTTGAAGTGGTGTCCGAGATCCCCAAGGGCCAAGCCAAGTAACAGTAAGTTTTCATGTGAAATATGTTTATGTTATAGACATATAGCATAGACTGTGCCACACAATATACAGTATACCGCTACACTGTGACACACAATATACAGTATACCTCTACACTGTGCCCCACAATGTACAGTATACCTCTACACTGTGCCACACAGTATACCTCTACACTGTGCCACACAATATACAGTATTGTGTGGCACAGTGTATCCCTGTTCTCTAAAGGGGCGGTTTTAGGGGACGGTCCTAGGGGTGGGTAGGGGAGTGGCCAGGGGAGGGGGGTGAGTTCCACCACCTTTTCTCTGAGAAAAAAAAGCCCTGCATCTTACAAATATATTGGTCAATACAACAGTAACCAGAAAGTGTTCAACCCCTGTAATGTTATAGATTTATAGCCCTAACGAGCCTATTCAAAGAGTAACTGACCTTTCATAAAATCTCACATAAGACATCTATGAGGCCATCTTCAGCTAACAAACCACTTACAGCCAAACTGACACAATTCTCAGCTGAGTGCTTCTGTCTTTTGCTTCATCAATCAGTTGGGGATCTCAAGACTTGAACCCTCACCAATCAGAACTTTTGATAAGTCACAATGGATATTTAAGGAACATCTTTCAATTAAAGAGGTTCAATACAAATAAAGTTAATTGCTGAATTAGTTAGTTAATATTGACTGTGGTTGCTGGGAAACTGTTGGTAAAATCAATAATTAGTTAACATGCATGTTGTGTATTTTGACCATGAATATGTACCAAATTTTTCGGACTATAAGACACAGTTTCCCCCCAAAAGTGATGGAAAAGTGGCAATGCGTCTGAAACCTAATAATGGCTTCATTATGGAAGTGGTCATTAGCATGTGGTCTCTTCTGGAACTGGTGGGGTCTGTTCTGATGCTGATGGGGTCTGTTCTGTGGCTGATGGGGGTCTGATCTGAAGCTGATGAAGTCTGATTTGAGGCTGATGGAGGTCCGAGCTGAGGCTGATGAGGGGGATAATCTGAGGCTGATGGGGGGGGGTCTGATCTGAGGCTGATGAAGTTTGGGGTTCTGATTTTGGGGTCTGATCTGAGGTCTGATGAAAAAAAAGTTGTTGTTTTTTTCTCCTCCAAATTCTAGGTGTGTCTTATAGTTCGGTGCATCTTATAGTCCAAAAAATATGGTATATACAGTATGTATAGTATAAATGAAAAATGTAATATAGGAAGCTTGTAGACCTGGGAAATTAATATCTTTTTTTTTTTTTTCCCAGTAATATTTTTGCAATTTGTAGATAAAGTGTGTGCGCTACAGCTGAATAATATGAAGCCAATATTATCTATGCTGTAGCCAGGCTATGCTGATTACAAGAAAAACGCTTTTGTCTACTCCCTCCTACTTATTAAATGAACCATGTACCCAATGGAATCTCTCTGATATTAATTCAAACACTGCTTGATTCTGTAAGTGTGTTTATTTTTAATGACTATGGATTGTGGCCTTGTCAGTGCCCCTCATTAGCACATCATTTGCTTATAATGAGCCAACCTTGTCAACATCCTCATTCACCCACTATGACATCAGCTATAATTCTCTGTATCGGTCAATGTGTTCTGCATGTCTGGCTTTATCATACTTTTCTCTCATTTTACAGTGTGCCTTCTTATTCTTAACCGTCTGTGCCCGGAGCTTGCACTAGATAAGAAGGAACATGCTCCTTCCGTTTCTCATTGGTGAATAAATAAGTCTTTTTTGGAAAGTTAGAGCTTGTTTGTCATGTCATTAATCAAATGGATGTACACTCTTAATTTGTCTTGGCATGCAAATATGCCACTAAACCAATTTGTAGCACTGCCGAGAAATGTATTTTGTATAAAGTAGAGTTATGGCTAGAGATGAGCAAATTGAATCCAACGAAGTGGAATTCGATCCGAATTTCAGGGTAAATTTGATTCGCCTAGAAGCCGAATTTCCTCGTGCTTTGTGTCAGTGAGTCAGTTTAACCTGAAATAGTATTAAAAACAAAAAAATTCGAACTTACCTCCTTCATTTGGTTCATCTTGCTTGAAGATCCCGTGAGGCGAGAGATTACATCATCACGCCTGCCAGCATAATGACCTCATACGTCACCACACCAGCCGGCGTGATGATGTAATCTCGCGCCGCACAGGATTTCGTCCGAGATCTTCAAGCAAGATGGTAGCGGCCGGCCCGTCCCGAGCAAATGGAGGCGGTAATTTTTATTTTTATTTATTTTTTATTGTTAATTTTACACTCAGATGCCACGATCAAGTATAAATGCGGCATCTGAGGAGTACAATAACGGGGGCGGCGCTATCGCAGCTCCCTGTCATTGCACCTGCTACTTACAAAAAAAAAATATGCAAATTATTTTGTGAAATTCGGCGAATCAGCCAAATTGAACTTTTAAGAAATTCGCTCATCTCTAGTTATGGCAAATAAAAGCCTAGAACTTATAATGTTACTTGTGCCCTTTAGCCGATCTAATGCATTTAAACTCTACTTGATTTTTATATTTCTAAGGCTATTACCAGTAAATCTGGTTTGTAAGAGAGAATTAGCATCAGTATTGTGTGTGAAGTAAAATTCTTACAATTTAAATACATTTCCTTTATACGTGTTTGTGTGTACCGATGTTTGGTGACATAGGGCCAGATTACATCAAAAACATTACCTGCTCTAACCTCTATCACTGAACCCTATTTGGGTCGTTCCATAAGCTAAACAGAAAAGTTCTGTACATCATAGCTCTCAGTAATAGAGGAATGGATGGACACCTTTTGTATTCAATAGATACCATTGGTGTACACTGATTAAAATGGCACTCTTGCTGGTCCACCTGGTTGTATAAACCAGTGATCTGTTGACTTTCAGAGTCCCTTTAAGAATTTGGAGAGGGGAGAATCCTTTCCAACTCTGGCCTTCAGCAGCTGTTATCTGTGGGTTACATACCAGGTTGTTCCCTTGGCAAGGCTTAAAGTGGCATTGCAGAGGTGACCAAACATCTTTGGACCCCTACACAGCCAGAGAGTTTGTGCCTGCCCACCCTTTCGATTAGAGTTCAGGATGAATACATTAGAAAGATTTTGTAATACTGCATTCACTTTGCAATTGCTTTTCAGTTTATCTTAGATGTCAAAGCTAGTGTATGATAAGATATTGTCCCTTTTAATCAGCACAGAACTGAAGATTAGAGATTAGAGAATCGAATCCAACAAAGTGGTATTCGATCTGAATTTCAGGATAAATTTGATTCGCCGCAAAGTCGAATTTCCTCGTGCTTCGTGGTTGCGAATCATTGTAGGAATCTCCCCCATTTGCTCATGACGGGCCGGTAACCGCCATCCTGATTTCGGCCGAAATGACGTATGACGTCACCATGATGGCCAGAGTGATGACGTAGTCTCAGGTCGTGCAAGCACGATGTTGTGGGTCGGTCCGTCGCAAGCAAATAGAGGCGGCAAGTATGATTTAATTTTTTTAGGTTAATTTTACACTGTATTATTACTCTCAGATGCTGCGATCATGTATGAACGTGTCATTTGAGGGATACAATGATGGGGAGTGGCGCTATCGCAGCTTTCTGTTATTGCACCCGCTACTTAAAAAAATTTGCTTCGTGATGAAGTAATTAGTAACGGAGCAATTTTTTGGGTAAAATTGGCAAAGCAGCCGAATCGAATTTTCCAAAACTTCGCTCATCTCTACTGAAGATCTTAGAAATTCCACTAGAATGTCCATACCTTCATAAGGTGAATTTATCCACCAGAACAAAATGTGCTGCAGAATCCACAACACAGTCTGGAAAAACGGCTGAAAAGAATTCCTTGCCACATGAACGGCAGTGTGGACACCCACTGGCAACAATGGGAGGCAATTTCTCTCTTTGATTTTGTACAAATTTCAGCATTAAAATCTGCAAAAAAAAAACTTGTGTGAAAGAAAATGTATACAGAAACAGTAAGCTATAAACTAAAGAGACAAAACAATACTCTCTCAGAAACACTGCTGATCAGTGTACAAGGTAAGTGACCAGGGGACAGCATTGAATGCAAGGAAATGCAAGGGAAAGACCACTGCCTTTAGCTGTGACCCCGACACTAGACATGGGCATATTTAGTGCCCAAACCCAGATTCCTAAGTATTACTGCTGATGCCTCATCACATCACTAGCTTATCATTAGAAGAGAGGATAGAATACAGGTTATAGGGTGATGGTCAGCCTCATTATCTTGCACAAATTTACACAGTCTCATGTCCATGCTAGAATGAGACAAAGTGTAAATCTATGGTATCAATAACAAACAATATTTTATTTATCATCATGCTCATCCTACTCTTGTTCCAGGAAATAGGAAAAATTATGAAAATGTTGAAATCTTCAGAGTGGGACTTGTCTTTAAGGAAGCATTCTATAGAATAGAGTTGTACCTGTAGATCATGTAGAGCGGGATAATTTCCTGTAGTAAAAAAATCATAGAGTTAAAGGTCCAAGGCATGGATGTACTACATTAGGCTAAGTTCACATCCACTTTCCCATTTTCAATTTTCTGTTCCGTCAAAGAAAAAATGCCAGATGTCACATGACAGGACATTAGTGACGTCCAATAGACCACATTGACTATAATGAATACAATCAGTTTATGGTGTCCTCATTTTACTGTAAAAATAGCACAGCAAGCTATTGTAGTACCCCAGACATGGGGGTACTACTATTATAAATGCAAGAAAAGTAGGGAAATCCAGCTCAAAGGTGGTGGAAATTTTTTTCGCTTTATTGCGGCATAAAATCTTCGACAAACAGGAACAGTTCGGTTACGTGTTTCAGACCATAAACAAATAGCGGTCCTTCCTCATGACATATCGAACTTCTAATGAGACTGAATCTTATGAGCCGCTCACACAGCCGGCCATGCAATCAATCGATCACATGATCGTGAGGAGCAACACACATGGTGCAATCACATATGTCTAATCAACTTGAATGTATAAAAAGTAAAATCACAGATGCTGACAGACAGACCTATACGGGTGTACAGTCGTGGCCAAAAGTTTTGAGAATTTGATAAATATTGGAAATCGGAAAAGTTGCTGCTTAAGTTTTTATAATAGCAATTTGCATATACTCCAGAATGTTATGAAGAGTGATCAGATGAATTGCATAGTCCTTCCTTGCCATGAAAATTAACTTAATCCCAAAAAAACCTTTCCACTGCAATTCATTGCTGTCATTAAAGGACCTGCTGAGATCATTTCAGTAATCGTCTTGTTAACTCAGGTGAGAATGTTGATGAGCACAAGGCTGGAGATCATTATGTCTGATTGGGTTAAAATGGCAGACTTGACATGTTAAAAGGATGGTGATGCTTGAAATCATTGTTCTTCCATTGTTAACCATGGTGACCTGCAAAGAAACGCGTGCAGCCATCATTGCATTGCATAAAAATGGCTTCACAGGCAAGGATATTGTGGCTACTAAGATTGCACCTCAATCAACAATTTATAGGATCATCAAGAACTTCAAGGAAAGAGGTTCAATTCTTGTTAAGAAGGCTTCAGGGCATCCAAGAAAGTCCAGCAAGCGCCAGGATCGTCTCCTAAAGATGATTCAGCTGCGGGATCGGAGTGCCACCAGTGCAGAGCTTGCTCAAGAATGGCAGCAGGCAGGTGTGAGTGCATCTGCACGCACAGTGAGGCGAAGACTTTTGGAAGATGGCCTGGTGTCAAGAAGGCCAGCAAAGAAGCAACTTCTCTCCAAAAAAAACATCAGGGACAGATTGATCTTCTGCAGAAAGTATGGTGAATGGACTGCTGAGGACTGGGGCAAAGTCATATTCTTCGATGAAGCCTCTTTCCGATTGTTTGGGGCATCTGGAAAAAGGCTTGTCCGGAGAAGAAAAGGTATGCGCTACCATCAGTCCTGTGTCATGCCAACAGTAAAGCATCCTGAAACCATTCATGTGTGGGGTTGCTTCTCATCCAAGGGAGTGGGCTCACTCACAATTTTGCCCAAAAACACAGCCATGAATAAAGAATGGTACCAAAACACCCTCCAACAGCAACTTCTTCCAACAATCCAACAACAGTTTGGTGAAGAACAATGCATTTTCCAGCACGATGGAGCACCGTGCCATAAGGCAAAAGTGATAACTAAGTGGCTCGGGGACCAAAATGTTGACATTTTGGGTCCATGGCCTGGAAACTCCCCAGATCTTAATCCCATTGAGAACTTGTGGTCAATCCTCAAGAGGCGGGTGGACAAACAAAAACCCACTAATTCTGACAAACTCCAAGAAGTGATTATGAAAGAATGGGTTGCTATCAGTCAGGAATTGGCCCAGAAGTTGATTGAGGGCATGCCCAGTCGAATTGCAGAGGTCCTGAAAAAGAAGGGCCAACACTCCAAATACTGACTCTTTGCTTAAATGTCATGTAGTTGTCGATAAAAGCCTTTGAAACATATGAAGTGTGTGTAATTATATTTCACTGCATCACAGAAACAACTGAAACAAAGATCTAAAAGCAGTTTAGCAGCAAACTTTGTGAAAACTAATATTTGTGTCATTCTCAAAACTTTTGGCCACGACTGTACAGTCAATACAAATATAAAAACAATGGCAAAACTATAGGTGCACTATATATAGGTAAGTGAATAAACACCTAAGCACAAGAAAAACTCCCCTAATAGTGTAGAGTTAAATCATGCCTTTGATTGAGACCTTGAGGTTGTCTTGAACCCAGCTGAAAGATCCAGTATGCCTTTCGATTTAGTAATTTCCTCCTATGATCATCCCCTCTAGTGGCAAGGAAAACTCTCTCAATTCCTTGGACTACTAGATTAGAAGTATCGCCTACATGTAAAATCGCAATGTGTGTACTGACAGCAGACACGTTGCGATTTTTGTAATATTGGACATCCGAAATGTGCTTGCGAATTCGGTTTTTTTTTTCATTTGTGGTGCACCCTACATATTGCAACTGACGAACCTTGTGTTGCAATTAAGATAAGACTGTATAGTGAATTCCTTATTGTTAGCAGAAGATCTGAAGTTCTTAGTGGGTCTGGTATGATCGCAACAAATACATTTAGCATGGCCACATTTGTAGCTGCCCTTGTTGTTAAGCCAGGTTGATCTCTGCACAATTTGCACAATTTGCTCAATTTGACCCACAGACTGGGGCTCAGAAAGTTGCCCAAAGTTGGAGCCCTTCTTGCTACACATTTTACTCCCTCCGTGACAATATCCATCCACTGATTATCGCATGATAACAGTGGAAGGTATTTCTTGATGATTTTATATATACGATCATATTCCTGATCACTTTCTGAATCTACTGCTACGCATCCAGGTGCGTCATCTGTGCTCAGCTGGTGAAGGGGAAGGTGAGAGCTGTTGTGTACTTTAATGTGATCTACTATTATAAATGGTCTGTAGTGTAATGCAATGTAATGTCATGCTATATACTTTGTACACCAGCATATAGTTTCTAGTGTATGGCCACAGGAATGGGGCTTAGCATCCCATTCCTACCCTCTTGGAAGGAGTGGGCTTGTCTGATTTCCTGCCAAGGGAGGCACAGAGCTAATTAGAGAATTGAAAAGTAGAGAGTGAGGAGAAAGGGAGTCTGTGATCCAGCTCCCGCTCCTCAAGGCCATGAAGACTACCGAGCCAGCTCATCAAAGAGCAACACTGCCCCAGAGAGCTTGCAGGGTCCCAGACTACAGCATATTTGTAAGCTACAGTGTATTTGTGTCAGCAGAGTGATCAAGAAAATAAGCTATACAGACTTTGCTGCAAGGTGAGGTAAAACACATCAGGACACCACCATCACAGTTCAGGACAGGCATAGCCAAAAGCCTGCATCATCTAGCGGACACCTACAGCCACAGGTGCCAGAGTCCACAGGGAAGTGGAAATACAGAGAGAGACATTGTCAGCTAGCAAACTCCTGAGTGTTACAATGC